>NW_028321886.1:2410588-2711911 GCF_036245765.1 Copidosoma floridanum | reverse complement strand
TGATCTGAATGATTAAAGAATCAGGGACCAGCTAAGAGTTTATTGTTACCGAAACTACAAAAGGGATTCGGAGACAATGAAATTAAGGGTAACAAACATTCCCGATCTTCGTACGATATCACGTAGCGCATTATTATCAGACAGGCTAAGCATCCAAGTTACGATCCGTTAGATAAAAAATGCATAAAAATAATTAATCAGACACCACGTTGGCATATATTAGTAATGAGAAAGGCACGACGTGACCCTTAATTAATCTCTTCTTAGTAAATCTTACCACTTATATTTTATTCTGTTGCAAAAATCATGTGTGCAACGTACCTTTGACATGAAAGGTATACATAACAAGAAATTCTAGTTTAAACAAAAACACAAAATGACATTTTATAAAACGTTGAAAGCCATCGCTTGGAAAACGAAAACATCGCTAAAAGATAAGTGCTGGATTAGTGTTACGATAGTAAGCTTACATTACATACTTCCAAATGACATTGTAGAAAGACAAGACAGGTTGATAAGTTCCAGGAGCATGTGGAGGAGCCCGAGACCCAGAGGCAAAACGCAGTCACTTCTCTAAGAAACAGCCAACGTATAATTATTAGCTACACTAGTAGGGGTAGGCAAGAGTTTTGGGTGTGTGTCTAAGGCTGAGTCAACGACGTGCAACTCCTCAAATGAACAACTTGGCGGAGTTTTGGGGGGGGGGGTAGTATAGGCTCCTACCTAAGCAAGTTGTTGTCAGTCGTCAGGTGCATTATGCGGAACGCGTCTTTTGTTTCTCTCTCGCAGTCATTGCGACTTGCCTCGACAATTACGTCCGAGAACCACAGCCGTGAGGAGGTGCTCGCCTCGCTATTCTCAATTAAACTTGCGAACGAGGAGCCCGAGAGATTACCCAGCCGGCCCGTAAATTCGTTCTCGCGGTCGCAAGCCGTATCGTATTTTCTATTCAAGTTTACTGTTTAACAACAATGCAACGATTGGAAAAACCGTAACGAAGACGTTGCAGTTACTATTCCTACGCTGAATTTAATTGAATATGGAGTGGCGGCTGATAAATGGATCGCGAAATCATGTCAATAAGATACTTTGTCGTACTTTGTGGGAAAAGAGATGATAAAAAACTTACTCGTTACTAGGAGCAGGAATATCACCAATGAGAAAACCAATGGACAGTCACGGTACATCATATTATTAGTGATCTTGTTGGTGTTCCGCAAATGAGCCATTTTTGTGGATTTTTTTTTTTTTTTTTTTTTCAGACGTTGCACGTGCTTTCGTGCATTGAAGGTCAAGTTGTGGTTGTCACTTTTGTTCTAAGGAATTTACGATTCGTATTCTTATCGTATGCCACTGAAGATATCAGCTAAAAGCACGCAAAACGAAATAACACCTTTGTACACCATTTGATTCGTTAGTGTGTGTACGTAGTATTTATACTATCCCTGAAATAGGCAAATCGGTATTTACGATTTACAAAAACACTAAGTCACTGTCACGTTGACATCGTCCATTGGACTCCATGGAGGAGAGTAATTTCAATCTCTCGAATTTGCCGATTTTGCGGTCAGTAGTTGGCCCACGTTGATCGTAACTTCACTATTACTCAAACACCCACTGCTCCGAAATGCGTAGCACCCCATCCGGTAGGAACAACACAATTTGCTCGCCACACGTGGTGCTATTGTTTAAATTTTGGTAGACGCGATGCCGGAGAGACGGAGTTTTCTCAACAACTGGGCCCATTGCCTACATATCGGAGCAAACGTCGTTCGAGGCGCGCACCAACTTCCCGAGTGCAATGTACTCGCGGTGCGGCGTAGCACGAGAGAATGAGGGGGGCCCCGACCGCGTCACCGGCGCTGCTACCACTGGAGGCGCATGCCCGCCGTCGCCGCTGCCACGCCACCCCTTCCCCCGCACTTGCAGGTCCACCCTTTGCTCAAAGATTGCGTGTGTGTGGGTGTGGGTGGATGGCCCACACGAGTTCAGTTGCTTGGGGCATGTTGGTGCTCGTGACGCCTCATCCCCTCATGGTTTTCCAGGTAGACTGTATACGAGGTGGCGGGCGATCGGCTTGCCCTTCGCATCAATCCAAATCTTCGGACCAGATCTATACATTATCATGCCGTGTCACAGATACCACGTTGTTTTGACAGGTGCCAGAAATGGCACGTGGAGAAGAATTAATCGGAGCTACATTTATTATCATTCGACGTTAGGAAACTCATACTTTGAGCTGACCCATATTTCTGTGGATGAATGTGATTGTTTACTTATTTTCGAATACCATGAAACTGATTAATTTAACTCGTAAAAAGTATAAAATGGCACAGTCTTGAGTTTTTAAATGGCACACTTATATGACTTGAAAATTAATTTTGTATGAATAGACTTTGCCATGGGGCTATGCATTGGTATAGATGGTTTAAGAATAATAGCTTTGTCTTGCTAAACCCCAATTTCCTACATTTTGATAGACGTAATATGAATGAGCTACTATTTACTATTTATAAAGTCTAGAACGAGTTTTAGTTGATTGATAAACCAGAAACAAAAATGTCAACAATTCAAAAACTTAGAAATGTGGGCTTCTCTGGTATACATGTATACGATCGGCCTTGCATGGCGACCGCACATTGGGGCTGTAACGCGTGTGGACGTCACCAAGGCATCAGTGGCCAACGATTCCCTCGTTTGTCCGCTCCGATGGTCGTATCGCTCGTATACAGTTCTCGTACCAACGACTGGACTACTGCACATACCGACATGTAAGGTTCTGTCCACGTACCACCACGTCTAGGGGATGAGGTGGGGTCGAAATGGCTGGGCAGGGCTGCAGGAAGCAGAGATCACCGGAAGGTCAGCTCCGCTGCCATACGAGTCTGCGGATTCTTTTTACGACTTTCTCAAATGCTGTTAACCCACATAACAAAATGCTCCTATCCACCCTCGTAGTGCATCTCTCTTTTCCCTTTCCGTCGTGTGCAGCTTTCAACGACCAAGTAGTGGGGTAGTGTTGTTACTGGCGTAGATATGTACGTACAAGGTATTCAAGTAGACATATTATAACCCTTACGTATATACGTACGGACTAATGCCTTTCTGCTGATCTGATATACGTTTTTTTATTTTGCATAGGTGTTCATGTGTAAGGATAAATGGTACATGTTTGGGTTTGTTTGTTTATATAGGAGTAGCAGGAGAATAACGGAGAATTGGTCTTTCTGGTTGTTGGTTTTCAAGTTTAAGCTTTTTTTTATTATTAATACACAAGAATGATCCTTCAATCAATCATCTGATTTTTATGTATCTGTTATGATAAAAATAAAGATGAAAATTGTTCTGTAACTTTAAAATTTTAAAGTTATCTATGAATGTTCGTGATATTATGAACTAAGAGAGTAGATGATACCGTCTTAAAAAATTTATTGTAATATGACTAAAACCTTTTCATTTGCTGTGTTATTAGTCGAAAAAGATCAGAGGGTTTGTTCAGTCGTGTTAAAAAAAAATTATATAAAATTATTAAAGTAATTAAAATCAAGTGAGTTAACGATAGCTTTAAAATTATCAATAGTAATACTATTCATATAATATGTTCGCTTAGTAAAAAAATAATGAGATGAACAATTTTACTGCAATCAAGCTTATTTAAAATGATGTAATACGTGATGTTAAATTACTTTGTAATTTTAAATCGTATCTGTAGTATATGAATTAATAAATGCAGTATTTAATTTTTCAAAGATGAAAAAACGAAAAAAAGTTTTTTCAGATAGTGTGATATTGTATTAGGCATCGAAAAAAATGCAGTCATACATGTCTTCATGCATACATGTACCAACGTTGTTAAAATTTTTTTTGTAGAATCATGTTAAATTCTTCACTGTCTCTGAAATATGCAGCAACGGAGATATTACGTATACGTTGAAAAACCTCGCATCGATCTACGAGTGAAATATTCTCGAACTTCATGAGGTTACTATTAGTTTCACCGCAAATCAAATATAATATGGAGTAGTCCTTGGATCCTCCATATGGAAAATCCGAAAATACTACGTGTACTATGCTAATTTCACGTATTATGTATCAACGTATCTTAAAACTAAACATCTTAGTAATTTAAAATAGTAAACAATTGCGAATAAAACTGCGGAATACTAAAAATGATGGAAAAATCACCGAATCTCTATGAAAA
Organism: Copidosoma floridanum; assembly: GCF_036245765.1. NCBI lineage: Eukaryota > Metazoa > Arthropoda > Insecta > Hymenoptera > Encyrtidae > Copidosoma > Copidosoma floridanum. Next base: position 2,707,710 of record NW_028321886.1, on the reverse strand, counting down.
ATAGAGCAAATTGGACGAGCCGTTCGTGCGTTTCCATGAGCACACAAACAAGAGTTAGAAAAAAAAAGAAAAGAGGGACGAGTTAGATTGAAAAAGTGTAGGGTAAATGAAGAAAAAGAAAGAGTTAGGGTACGTTTGATGTGGTGAGACGAAGGGTGGATCATGAGAACAGCGTGGAAAACTCGTTGTTAGGGAAATTCATGTACCAGGTGAGGAATTTAAATTTGTAATTAAATTTTTTTATCAAAAGCTATGGACTCACGGTTGAACGAATATGTTCCAGCACAATTCAAATTTACGTACAAAAAAGTGTACAGTTAATGCCATCCAGGCGTAATCGTAAAATGAAGAAAACATTTTTTACACCAATGGTAAAATTAAACTAAACAATGGTAACAATACATTATGAATAATTGTATGAATGAAAATAATGCCAGAAAGGTAAACAAATTAAATCAGACAATCGAATGAATTGAAAGATAAGTAAAAATGAATACAATTTTAGTGAAAAAGGAAGAAAAGAAGAGAGCGAAAGATTGAACCAATGGGAGGGGGGGGGGTTCAAAAGAAAAGGATTGGATGGTGGAAAGCGAAAAAGTCGTGGCTACACACTTCACTGAATTATCGTGCAGACCGGCTTCATCTTTCGGACCGGCAAGCGCTTTATTGTCCACACATGGAAGCACGTAGACACGTACACGAGAGCTAGCTATTGTGCGGACGCAGGAGAACGCGAGGGCAGAGAAAGAGAGTCGGAGGGTGGAGGATAAATGTTCGCGGAGCCGCCGACGTAAGTTATATCCCTCTCTTTTTCAGAGGTCATCCCGTGCTGGGCGCTTAAGCTCGTTTCTATCGAGGATAGATTATGCGAAGGGGGTGCAGGACAAAAAAGCTAAGTAAACGAGAGTCGAGCTTTTGTTGAACCAATTGTCGGTTGCGTGGGCATGCACATGCTCCGACTACCCTCCTTCTCGACCCCTATCTTTTTGCTAGAAGCCTCCAAACGGTTTGGACGTACACGTGAGAGGAATAATCACCGGATACGGCGAACAGTGTTGATTATTTTCGTGTTTCGCGTAGTCGGATGAGTCCGCTATAAATAATAAGATTACGTGCAGTCGATTGCTTGTTTCTTTTTTTTTTTTTTTTTTTTTTTTTTTTTTTTTTTTTTTTTTTTCATGAAAATATATGCTTCGCCCTGCCAATGCGAGCCATAAATTTTTTCTTCTCGCATTGAGATAGTGCCTATACATTATTGGCCTGCTTTCGGCTGTGGTGCCTGTATACAGTATTAATTTCAGCGTCTCGATGCGATCTTCAAAATTTATACTTGGTTATGGAGTTTGCACATTTTATTTTCATAAAACATGGTAACTGGACGACTCGATCTTGGTTTTTTTTTTTTTTTTTTTTTTTTTAATGTGTACGAAACGATGAAATCAACGAATTTTCGAATAGTTTAATACTAACAGAAACTTCAAAGTTTGAAAAATGTTGAATTTGAGAATTATTCCTCACGTTAAATAAGATAGTTATGTCAAGGCAACAAAAGTCGAGGCTTTGCTTGCCAAAAATTCAAACATTTCTTTCTCATCTCCTAGCGTTGGCTTAAAAAATGTTATCTCTCCATTCCGTTTTTATATCCTCAATTCCGTTTTCTAATATCTTAGAGTGAACCATTTTTTGTCTATACGCACGTTGATCATTCGTGGTATTTGTTTATTAAAGAAATCCTGTTATCGAAACAAATACGATTTTTACAAGAGGATATTTCTGAAATTTTTATAAATTTAAACACAATCCAATAAAAGTTATTTTGTCAAGTTGAAGCAAAGAAATATGATATTCATGTGATATATTCGTAATGACTGACTCGGCAACTACGCAAAAAATAAATTTTTTCCTGTACTGCTCATATTGCTCGTAATATTAATAACAACAATGCGAAAGCTTTAAAAGTAAATTAAATTCTTGTAATGCATCGACAAGGAGGCATGGGTGTATATAATCAATGTGAGCACTTCAGTTGCTCCGTATGCTTTCTTACGTGGTTGCAGTGCTTGCACTCGCTACAGAGTCGTCAGTGTACTAATACATAATAACGCTCGGGTAGAAGTGCACAGCACTTGCTCCTTCGCTACTCAGCGGTGATTAATCGCGCAAAGAGCATCCGTCGCGTAGAAAGAGACGACAAATGGAATGAAGCTGTCTGTCGTGTCGGTCGCATGAATATTTATTTCTCTTTTTTTTTTGTAGCTGCTTGTGTGAATGGAGTTGATACGTTTGGGACTTTACGAAGCGACAAATGAATAACGTACAAAAATTTTTTAATACAAATTAATCACTACCTGATACTTGAAATTGATTAAAATGGATGGATTCATTTGATGAATGAAGTTTGGTTTGAAACGTATATAATGATTTCACTTGCGCGTTGATTAATTTTTATCATTTGATGCACATCAAAGTATGCGGCTAGAGTTACGACTTTCCAATTTCTATGTGTATATTCATATTTTTAAATCATACATGTAATGTAGTGCGTGCATGTATCTCGAATTTTTCAATTTCCAAAAAAAAAAAAATTCAATTATTATGTTCAAATTATTATCCAAGTGAAAAAGCGTACTTGTCTAAAAAAATTCTCATGATAACCTGAAAAATACAGTATCTTTTACAATTGTGTACAAATGTATTAAAAAAAAATTACGTAAATCACAACACCGTAATTTTCTTCTGAAAAATTGTTCATGAGAAGGTGCTTCAGAAACATTATTTCAAGTAATGCTAAAAACTCATTGTCATCTTAGAATTTTTTTTAACAATCTGTTATACTTACCCAAATAGTTTTTGAATGACGTACTTCCAAAGCAACTTTTGGATGGGATTTTCAAATAACCTTTCAGGCGTTTTTGTTAATATAACTTCAAACGATACGTTTTTCTAATTGGCTATCAAAGTATGAAATATTGGGAGCTACTCCTAAAGATCAAATAAGTGTCTACTGTCCGTCCAAATTGTATGATGTATGTTTACAGTGCTCCTTTGAACAAAGCAATGGCTGTGACATCGCATGATCAAATTAATAAAATTTTTTATTTAAAAAGCAGTGACTGGAAAAAAGGCCATTCATCTAACAGACACATGAAAAAAAAAAAAAGAGAATAGAGAGACGAGAAAAAAGCAGAAGAAGAGTGAATCTTCTGTGCTCACTGAATGAATTCTAAAGCCAGAATTCGCGGCTTTTCATCATTCCCTTGCTCTGCTGCTGCTGGTGGTGGAAGATGTATATCATCCGTTCGACGAACTCCCAGCACGAATCAAATCTGATCGGGTAAAAATGAGAAAAAAAAAGAAAAAAAGAAAAAAAGAAAAAAAAAAGAGACAAGAAACGTGAGCGCACGTGCACGTGCGGTACAAGAGACGTGCTGCGCGCACGAAGCAAATTTTTGAGCTTATTGTCGACGACGTTCTGTGTGAGGAAGTGGGACGAAGGGATGGAGCGACCCGACAGTAAGAAGGAAAGGAATCGCATGTATCTTGCCTATAGAATGGAAAAGAGGAGAGAGCAGCGCAGGCGATATGCCACCTTATATTTCCAACCTTTCCTCATCGCTGTGACTGTCTGCAGCTTTTCCGCTACTACATATACGTACAAACTCACGTACAGGTACACGTTAGAATTCATACGACCGAGGTCCATAGCCACTCGTTGTAGGGTCCTTCACGGATTTAGCAGCGAGCTCTCGTATCGGTATTAAGGCAGGTACGTATGCATACACGCACACCCGCGCGTCTAGATGTTCATTCTTCAAATTTTTCTGCCGCTCTCACCACCGAGTCTCGAATAGCGGGTTTTATAACTTCTTTTTTAATTTGCCGCAACCTTTCACCCTCTTTTTTCCCTCGTTTCTCTGCAGGGCAACTCGCCTCCTTTCTTTTAAACGCTAATTCAAGGTAATTCAAGAGGCTCTTTTCCTCTTATTTTTCCTTGCCGGCAAGGGGGCAATAACGTTCTTTTGAAATTAATAATTTTTTATTACCGAGTAAACGAGTTTACTTCTGCATTGTCGTGTACGTATTCTGCAACATTTTCACTTGACTCAAGGGAATTTTTATTTGACGTCAGCCCTTGAATTCTCCACTCCTCAGTGGTGAATTAATTTACTTGCGGCTGAAAGTGGTTGACTGTTCAAATGTATACTACTCTGAGTTTGCGCCAGTGCGTGAATACACTTCTGAGACAACCCATTTTTTTTTTTTTTTTTTTTTCGTCGAATGTCAACTTACTTTTGCCGAATGGGCTTGTGTGAGTGATGTCATTTTTCGATGCCGTCTCGTTCTAATTATGTTGCTGCGAGATAATTAAAATCCATTATTGGTCGAACGAATTCTTTAAAAAAAGTTTTATAAATCCAACTTTTCGTTCCATAAAATTTTTCCACTATTGTTTCACTTTATATTGCAAATGATATGTTGAAAGAAAATTCTAAAAAAGTTGGAAGTTCAAGAATTTTCGATAAAATGAATTTTTCGCTCCATTTTGTTACTTCTACTTTCACGTCTGGGGTTATATTTTTCTGATTTATACTCACGCATACAAGAATTTTCTTAGAGGTTCTTTCACATTAATAGATTCAAGTTTTCAAGATTCAAGCCTTCAAACGTTACTATCTGTTTGTTGTTTCAATTAATACTTACTTAGATTAATTTATAAATTTTAAACATTTCAGGAATTTTTTTCTCAAAACTATCGACTTGACAAAAAAATGACCAAAAAATTTTTTATTTTATTTAAAGTTAAAAAATAATATTACGTTAATGTTTTTTTTTTCCATTTGTTGGAAGATGCAATTTCAGCTATCAACACTGTAACCCGTTTCGATCGATACGGCATTGAAGCAATCCATATATTTTCCCGGTTCACGTCTGATCGGAACTTTTCAAGCAGATTTTTTTTTGTTGGCATCCATAAATTACGAATCGTAGCACAGTACATACAAACAAACCTTGTATCTTTCATAAAAAGGATTTACTGTAGCGCGGCATCCGATGAGCAGTGCAGGACGTAAATGAGACGCAAACAAAAAATGCTCGCTGATGTGGCAAACCAGCCACTGCGGCTCGTCCCTTCCTCTCTGCGGACCAGTGCTCGTGATGCGTGCGCATAGGAGATGGGGAGGTGCATACAAGAGGGGTCATTCATAAATGTATCGTGATTTTCTGCGCCGCATAATCATTAGCATTTGTAGATGGAAGATCAGGGCACAAGCTGACTCTTTGGGGTATTTACTGTATGTCTGTTTCTCTTCCTGGAAATACTAAAGAACAAAAAAAATGCAGTTGGGCAGAAAAAAAGGGTGGACAAAAAAGTGCAAGCGGGGGGAAAATTACTACGAGAGAAACGACATTTACATTTACTTTGCAGCACTAAAACTTTCAAAATTCTTATCGTATTCTCTTCGCGTTGTAATCATAACACCTATGCTGCCAATTTTTTTTTTTTTTTTTTTTTTTTTTTTAATACTAGTTTACCTTTAAAAAAATTTTTTTTCATCCAATATTAGTATTTACTTGTTTAACTACAATTAGATTATAGTAATGATCCAATGAGGTTGATGTTATGATTTAAGTTAAAGCCAGCGTTGTTGTATTTTTTTCACTATCCATCAACAACCATCAACAGCTACGGGTATTAACTTTTTGAGAGTCAAAGAAAACAAGATACCTTGCAAAATGATTAAGATGCCTATGAAACCACTTGACGTGGCAAGAGTACGACCACGATAGTATAATAGATTTTGTCTTCTGTGAAGAAAAAAATGATGATGACAACGAATTCTCAAACCACTCAACTGTTTCTCGGCTTCATTTTCTCATACTTTTCTGTCCAGTTTATTATTTTGTGATCTGCTGAGAAAAAAAACGAAAAATATCACGTGTGGTATCAAAAGTGAGATTAAATCTTTGTACAATTTAATTGTCTGTAAAATTTTGTTTCAAAGGTTCGATTTACGTTTCCTATTTCCATTCAATTAGTGTGCAAATATTTTTTTTTTTTTTTTTAATAACGATTTTGTTATTACAGGAGGCATTACAGAATCATGACTTGGACTTGTTACTTTCGTTAATTTTAATTATGGAAGTGGCGAAAATATACGAGCGACATCATTAATTTTACGTTAAATTGTGCACAAATTTTTTGCGAAAAGTATTTTGAGTTAGCTCATTTGCAGTAGTAATATTTTGAGTACCTGCAAATATGAGACACAAAATTAAACCGTTTATATATTACAGCTTGTATCCCCACTTTCCTGCGTCAATGTTTTGTGCGTACCTAAAATACACGCGTGACATTTCTGTTTTAATTGCAATATTCATCACTGCAATGTGGGTTGTTGATTTCCTCCAAAATCCAAAGTTGATATTAAATACGATTATATATTGCGCAAATCGCAAAGCACTGTATACTGGGTTTGGTGTGCTGATGAAACTTTTAAGTTCGTATAGAATTCGCTGTACCACAGATGACGGTACAGAAGTACGGAAATAATGAGCTTCGAATAATTGCGACGGAGTGCTTTTGTAGTTTATTACTTCACTTGTGCATGTTCAAACTGGGAGCTTACACCGTTATCAGTGGTAATTAAAATCGAGCCCTCAAAGCTTTTTACCGCTTTATTGAAAAACTCCCCTTTTAATTTACGTAAAACGGAAGCAAAGAGCAAAGTCCGAATACCTGAGAGAGATGTACACGTGTCTCCAGCATTACAGGACTTTTTGTCTGATTTTAACGAAAAGAAATTAAAATTCTCTCATATTCATTTCAGCAATTATACTTTGCTCTTGAAATTGATTTGACTGACTCAGGCAGGGAATTTCATCTCTCTTTTTCACCAGATACATTTAACCTTTAAATTTAATGAAGTATCTATTATCTGACGATTTTGTCGTATTCTTATATCAACCAGCGACGACTTTATTGTCTTTAATTTAATGTCAGTATCGTACAGGAAATCCAAGCCATAAGCATTAACATACCTGCTATTTTGTACTCGTCATTATTATCACAATCGGTAACACTAACATTTATTAGTAACATTGTCGGTAGGATTAATCGTTTGGAACATACAAAAATAACTCGTAGCCAGTAAAAATATTGTCAACTTGAGCGCGAAAGGAAGAAGTTATGAGTAGTACATTTATTTCACAGAAAATATTTTCATAGATTCCGTTGCAAACAGCATCCACTTGTTATCATTGAAACATTAATGCGAAGGTCTGCGGAAAAAAGATTGTAGTGAAGGGGCAGGGAGGGATAGTGGCCGCGGAAAGGGTACAGCCAACAACCACGAGAAATCGCTTTCAAACGGGGCAGAGAGGGCTTGGTCATTTTTACCCCTCGACAAGCCATTCATCATCCGTAACTGTAAATGTTATTCCATTACTTTAGGACCGATAGGAGGTTATGGGCGTGTGGAGGGAAATATAAGGATATCTGTAAAGGATAACGGGGTCTGATGTCATTGTGCTCGAATACAAAAAGTTTAGAGGGCAACAGAGTGAGCGAGGGATACATAAACAGTCCCTACACGTTACTCGTTGCCTTCGCAGTGACGGATTTTTCCAACGGGGAGAAACACCCTCGCGTTTCTAGAATGCGTTGAAGTCATCTCGTCGTCCCGTTCGCACATAAATACGTGGATAGGTTGTACAGTGGTTCCTCGCGTCGATGCGGGCGCCACGGCTTTGACGAAAAGTTTGGAAGTTCGAGTCGGGGCAGGAGTGGAAGGGGGAGCCCAAGAGCTACAAAGGCACGCGGAGCACTAAAATATTACCCACGTCGACCAAAAAAGCCACTCTTCACCATCCCCTCCAAGTCGAGCACAAGCAAACTTTCCGGCACTGCCACAGCCGCTCCTCGTCCTCTCCTATTATGCTGTTTTCGGGTGTATACCTACCCTCTGTGCACTTTATGCGCAATAGAAAGAGCTTCCTTTTTTTTTTCAATCCTCACAAACTCCCGTTTCTGATCGAACTTTATTTCCACGTTCATACATATCCTCTGTTTGTACGGGCTCTTGTTCCGCACGCGCTTATTTTTTGTGCCTGCGTTATTGCTTTGTTATTCATATTTCTGGACTTTCAAGAGCCCACCTCATATCTTGTCTTTGAATGGCACCCCACGAGTGAGCGGCTCTTATTCCAGTTGGAAGCAATATTTTTCCTGCTTGATGATTTGTACACATGCGTGACGCCCTCGATGGACCTACACAGACCCTTTCTCCTTTTCATATCTTTCTTTTTTTTTTCACATACGTAAATGGATGTTTGTTTACTGGATGTTCGTATACGCGTAAGTGCAAAATTTGTTTTTCAAGCGAAAATACTATAGACAGGGCTTTGGAAAAGGAGCTGTCTTTTGTAAGGAATAACAAATGAACAGAAAAGGGGGAAAGGAGGAAGAATAAAGGACGAGGAAAGGAATATTTTTCAAATGAGTCCGCCGATGTGGTTGGCATGCGCGCTCCATCAGTTTGGGATATGAAATTTGACAGCAATCGATGTTCTAGTGTATATTTGTGTGGTTAAATGAGATACGGGACGAAAAAGCTGGATTCCATGTCATCTTGGATGGTGTGATATTTAGCATCGTCTAAACATTAATCGACTTTCGTCCAAGTTGACGTCGTACGGAAAAACTAATGGAGCTCACGTGAGTGCGACAATAAACTTAATTATTGAAATGAAAGTAATTACAGAGAAAGATTTCAAAGTAAACACAGAAGGGGAGCATTTGTAGGGTTCGTGCGTGCATTTGAAAATTTACGGCTCGATCGGATGTGAGGATGGAGCAGCAATTGTTGAGAGGGTTACCAATGAATTACTTGTTTTGTTATCAACAATAAATTTGAGCGATCGTTACACATAGAAGATAAATCTTGTACTTCTTTTGTACAGTAAGCCGATGCACATTTATCCTGTTTGCTCATGCGGCTCGCATTGATATTGGACAGTGAATTTTACGCTCGCTCTGTTCGTACATTCGTACGCGTTGGGATACATACGTGTGTTGTATACGCTACGCGATTGATCGAACCGATGGTTTTGCAACAGTTCCCTTTCACCCCTTTTTTTAATCTTCATTTTCATTGTAAATAACGAGCCAAACAAATTTCATTTAATTAAAACTGGCTGAAACGTTATCATGGTAAAACGGTGATGTGCATATTGATACTTTTTAATCAAACCTCAACAATATACTAGGTGCAAATGCTTTTTCGAAAATGATTAATTACACTCTTTGTGTCCGTTTTAATCACCGAAATCATTTACTCCGCAAATACGGTGATTGTCTCACCGCCGCGAGCAGCCACCCTGTATCTCATCTATTTCATTAAAAGGATAATGAATTGTAAAAGTTTTCGCTCAAATAGCCGTTATTAAAAATTTTTTTGCAACTCTTTTATGTTAACGTGGAATACGACTTAATGAAACATGGGCGATTCGCATTTTGTTTTTTGTCAGTTAAAATTTTTTTTTTTTTTCATAACATTGATTGCCACAAGATTATCTCCTTGTAATTTATTTTTTAAATTTGTATAACTCTATCATTCACGCAGTTACAATAAAAGTGTATTAAGCGGGTGATTCTTGACAAACAATGCTCACAAAAGTTGTGTATGCTGTGCACAGTGTGCACACTTCAATTTCTCGTGTTTGATCAAAGAGTGCAAATATCCTGTTTTTAGCACTATGAGCGAAGTAATTACTTCGCCTACTGATATTTTTGTACAGATGTATAAAAAGCCACTTAAGAAAAAAATCTCCATTGAGTGTCATAAAATGTCATAAGTTAATAAACTAATTCAATGCATTGGTATGCTTGAAAAACAAAAATAATACTAAAGCAATAATTTAACTTGATTGATGTTAATATAAAATAATTTATGAAATTCAGGCATTTAACAATGAAGACAGTTTTAACAAATTTTATTATTTAATTGTATCAATTCGGAATCATATCAAAATATGAATTTGATTAGTTTCACATCAATTTAATAGTTGAGATGTATTTGAGTAGATTCATTGAGTTGCAAAAATTAAAAACAGCGTTTTATTACAATCGTATTGCGATTAATGAAAAAAAAAAAAAAAAAAATAATAATAATAATAATACTACTCATATATTTTTTACGATCCAAAAAGGGATCAGTCGTGTCGAAAGTGTTAATACAACTTCTGCTACTATTACGTGGGTGATTTCAACAGTTCGTATACACACACAATAAACTCTTAGCAAAACTAATTGTCTGCTCTCAGATGGAAAAGTTAATTAGGGAATTAATTCTAAGCAAATACAAAGAGCAGAACTTGGTTCCATATAGTTCGGGCGAGCTAGAGTTGGATTTACAAAACTTTTTCTCTTGGATGTGAGATAACAGTATTTGCGCCAAACAAAGTTTTTTTTCTCTTGCAGCGGATGTTAGTTAAAGAAAACGAGAGAAAAATCGAGAACGCGCGCGCGCGTGTCTGTGTGGAGTACATAGACACTTACAACCGGTGATGCCACAAAAACGAGAGACGAAAAAGGAACTCCCCATCTCTGGAACTTTGTACTTTCTTGCGTGTGTCTCTTCAGAGCAGGTAGTGGCAGAAAAGAGGAAAAAGGTAGAACAAAAGAAAAGTTACGCACCGATTAAACCAATATACGTGCGCGCGCTTCAAAGTCCAAGTACTCATGAACTTGGCACTTTTCACGCATAACTCGTACACGCAAGAAAACCACGATATTCAGCGCACGAACACATTGTGTGTATATATATACCAAAAACAAAGGGGAGTTTTGATGAGGAGCGTGACTCGAACGTCGTAAGCGTAGCCTCGGCACTTTATCTTTGGATAAAAATGTAGTACCACATGCACATGAACAGCACACATATTATATATAAAAGGAGGGAGGAAGGGAGAAAGACGTGGAGTAGTGCGAGGCTCAATTAGTTTTACCGGCTTGGTCACGTAAAGTGAAAGCATCGACGAGAAGGAGCAATAGATGACCGCTAATAGTAAAAGTTAGGAGTACGGGAGACCGAACCAGTTGCCTCTCTCTCCCTCCACCCTTCTTTTATCGATTACCGATGAGTCTGACGTTTTCCTCTATATCTCTCTTTACCTTTGTTTTCCTCCTGCTCATGATAAATATTCTTTGCTTCTCGTTTCCCCATTTCCACACGCGTGCACACTTTTGGTTGCGTATAGTGTGCTCGTATTCGTACAGGTACAAGCAAACTAATACTAACAATGGCCCGCAACGATGTTGCTCGTGGTAAAGATTGCGATTTGCAGGCATGATGTCGGTCAGCCGGAAATGGCTCGATGCACACCTCTCTGCTTCTTCTTTGCTCTCTTTCGCTATGAAACTGGAACTTACGGCTCTACTACTGTTTTTTTTTATTTTTTTTTTTCGTTTTTTCATGTTTTTCTCATCTCTGTTTCGTATTTTCAAAAATTTTTTTTCCTGTTTTTGGGAACGTATTATTTTTTCAAAGATACAGAAACAATACGCTCTCAAGCGCATGCAATCAAAATCTATAGCGCTTAGGGAAGTGACGGCAAAACCCATTAAGAGGGTGTAACGTATCAAGCAAAATCATCGGTGTATATTTATGTACTTTTATAACAGTATTCAAATCTAATTCATCACGATTTTAGCTCGTAAATCAATATTTCATACATAGCTTTGGACTCTCATGCATTCTTGCTCCGTGTAAACGTTAATACGTGTTGTAAAGTCGGAAGAAAAACTACTTGCTTTTAGAAAAAGATAGTCACAAGCTTATTTTTTTTTCAATAAATTCTCCAAGTAAAATAAAAGTAATGTGCATGCAATGGAATAATCCAGTAGGCGAACATTGTTATCTTGTTGTTTTTATCTTGCATCATTTTGTGCGCTGTACGCTCAAACTTGACCATTGTATAGATAAAGTGGGATCAATCAAATGTACTTATATGTACACCTTTTTTTTTGTACATGACAAAATAATTAATCAACCATCAGAGGAAGATAAATGACAGTGGTATAATAACGGTCGTGTACGCAATAGCTCACCAGTGGGCAAAACCAGCCCCTGGCATCGCTCCAGTAAACAACAATAAACAACACTGGACCGTGCATACCTATGTCTGTCTGCCACGATCGATTCAGACGGGCAGACTGGGCATACACCCCTCCGTTCTCTGTCTCCACCTCCACACCATGCATTAACTGCCTGTCCCCGTGAATTCATCCACGAATTTATGCTTTTGTATACACGTGTACTGAAAGAGAAGGAGGAAACTGGGCTTAACATGTAGACGTATTGCTGTGCGTTCAATGCTGCCACTATTGCTGCGCGGAGCGATGAAAGTTCAACGCAGCTAAATAACGACGATGCCGCGACTACTATGCACAGTTCCATCGTTACTGCCAAGTGTCAATTAGTGTTAAAGTTGATGCCAAGTGGCCCTCGATGCACTCCTTGTTTTGAGAGTAAGTTTTTTCATCGGTTTACCTCTGTGTATGAAACAACAACACCTCAGACTTACAATTTCTTCGGCGGACTTAATTAATATTACCGGATTATATTTTAGTTTGAATATGTTTACGTAGAGCTAATGTTATCACATGCTTTGTACTGAAACAAAAAATAAAAACGACGGTCCACGAACATCAATGTGGAAGTTGTTTCATTTACATTCATTTCGTTGGCAAATTCCAAGAGCTGCTGAAAACTTTTTTTTGGTACTTTTTCACCCGTTTTATTAATTCATTGCAGGGAAAAACTTTTTTTTTTTTCAACAAAAATCAATTCTTTTTTATTTTGTTAATATCCACCAGCAAGCTAGAAATTGGATGAAGCTTGGAAGGAAAAAGGTTGGGCGTTCGATCAATGTGGCTTTCCACCCTCTCCTAGTCTCTCGATTCCAACGATTCTTAATCCCTCCTCCCTCTGTTGTACGCAGTTGTGGTCACGTGGTTCGTTAACTCAATTGTCAGTAAATTCTCAGGAATCCATAGCCGTAGCTCTTGTTTCCTTCTATTCTCTTGACTCTAACCACAAATGAGATTCACATTACGTTTTTGCCGACCACCCAATTGGAACCATACCTTATCGCTCACGCACACCTTGACATCTGGGAATTTAGATTATTTAGAATCTGAGCTACCGTTATGAGTTCTATTCTATTGACACGCTGCACACAATAACGCGTTTGCTCCGAATTTTTTTCGGCTGTGGCATTTTCGGGGAATCTTGTTCTTTTTAGCAACGTTGGACTTTACCCAAGCTTACTTCCCTTCCCGTGAAATGCCAGCCTAACTTCCGTCCCTAGCTCTTAGTGAAGGGGAGCGGGAGATGTCTGCTTTCGCACTTTTTCGCGCCACTCGAACGACCCAGAAGCATCCCCATCTCTACTTCGACCAACTTCCGACCTTTGACTTTTTCCTCGTCCTCCAAGCTGGTTCGGGCGTTCTTTTCCCCATTTTTACTTCTCCTCCTTCAACAGGGAGTTACTTATAATATATGTTTTCTAGTAAACTTTGCTGGCACTGCGGAATTTCAAAACTTTGATATTCAATGACTCCTGCGCCAACCTCCGCATCAACCCGTCGCCTATTCACTGTTTATTTTCGTCTCTCGCTCTCCATAATGCGATCGAAAAAGCCACACAACTGTTACCCTCTAGCCTTGAATTTTTTTCTCGATCCTCCTTTCCCCCTTCCACGGTATCATTCCACTTCTGCTTATTCTCATTTCTCCCGGGAGCGCGTTTTTTACTCTCCGTATATGGAGAAGCTGAGACAAACTTTCAGCGCTCCTCTTTTCTGTGTTCCGTGCAGCTATTGGGGAAGAAAAATAAGCAGAAAGAAGGACGGGGTGAAATCGTTTCTAGGTGCGCGTTTTTTCAATGGTGGTCTGTACAATGGTTCGTCAGGAAGTTAGAATATGGTGTTCGTGACGTCGACGCCACCGCAGCGTTGGTCTGGCAGATTCATAGATTTTCTCTTCGTCGGACTCTCTTTTGTCGATCCGCAAGTGACAACTTCCAATATACTATATAGTAAATAAAACTTTGATTCAGCGATTATTGTGCGTCAGTGTATTGAGATGTAAGGATAGAGCAAAGAGCTGTGTGCATGTGATAATGGTAAAGTTAAATTCATTTACAGAAGAAGCCCGAGATTTAAGTTTAACTACCGAAACGCTGATGAGCTGATGGTTTGTTTGTTTGTTTGTTTGTTTCATATACAAATATAAATAAACGATTTTTATGATCTGTAAATCACTTTGAAAATTACTTATGATTGCTAGCCAAGTGCAGAGATTCTATAAGTAGTTATGATCAGCAGAAGGACAGCCACGTGTAATTATTCAGTCAATAGCATTCATAACATGTTTGATCAGCAGCTTTGCAAATGCACAGTCGAACTCGTATACTTATCAAAATAAGAATCTGTAGATAATTTTTTTATGCTCATTAGCTTGTTGCAGAAGTGAGATTTAAATACCATATCAAATTCAAAACTTTAATAATGGCTATCATCAGCTGCTATGTAATTCCAATATTATATCTGCATGCTTATTGGCAAAACAAATACAGACGTTTTATGATAAAAGCCATGAGTAGTAAACATCGATGTAAATTCAAACATCAGTAATTAAACCGTTAATCAACTTCAATTATGCGTTTTATAAACACATGTGGAACTATACTAGTAAATTAGCACGCTTATTGGCACAACATTTAGACGTAATTTAGTAAAGGCTATAAGTAGTCAAGGTCGGCGTAAGATCAGACATTAACTGTTACATAGTAAATAGCTTTGATTATGCCTTTTATCAGCCGTTACGTCATTCAACTATTAAATTTACATGATTATTGACAAAACGAGTTTAGACATTTTTTAACAGAGGCCTTCAGTGGTAAAGCTCGACGTTAGACCAAACATCATTAGTTACACAGTAATTTACTTTGATGCGTTTTATTAACAGACGTAGGATTCTACTAGTACATTGGCATACTCACTGACAAAAAAATTCGGACGTTTTTAGAAAACCCTATTAGTAGTAGTGGTTGGCGTAAGGTTAGCCATTTACACTTAAACTATGAACAACTTTAATGGTTGAAAGTATCAAATGTCCTTATCTTGAATATCATGTAAATAGTGATTGCTTACCTAAAAGTTTTAGCCTCAGTATGATTTTGAGTTATTTCATCCTCCTTTTGCTTAATTTTCATCATGTGTCGTTATTCCATAGTAAATTTGAAATGGCCAAGTGTAATTATTTTCGTTCACATATTTTCAAGATTTATTACAGCAGTAAAATTAGTAAAAACAGTCTTAGTTAAATGCTGCAAGCTAGCACGACAGGACAAAAGAGAGCCATGGACAAATCCAAGTTTAACAATCAGTTGGAAATGGGATGAGTGTCATATATGAAATCAGCGAGAGAGGGAGAGAAAAAAAGATATAATACGGCCGTTGCAACGATAAAAGAAGCGACCTAGTGTCCGAGCCAGTAGCTGGTCGACAATGCTGCAACGATTTCAGTCGTGCGTTGCCAGCCCCGAATAAGCGAGCTCGGTACCTCGTTTTTGGAATTCATTTGACGTGAACTGCTGCCAGAGCCCATGAACTGCTTCTACCATGAAAATTCATTTATTTGCTACCATGTGTTCCGTTGTTAGATGATCAGGATACTAAACGGTCTACTCTTACTGGTTTGCTGGATCGCTTTTTCATTTTATTCACACTTTTATCGCAATGCAAGTACAGGTTTTCTCTTTTACCGAGCAATTTCTTTCTGTACTAATTTGCTGCAGTCTTTTCGATAGTGTACGTATATCGATGTGATTGACGTTGTGGCAATTTATAGTTGATGCGCACATTGTAATCCAGTAAATTTAATTTCAATATTTTCTTCAAAACATGCTTTTTATATAGTTTCAAAAAATTACAACAGTAAGAAAGATTGTACATTTTTTTCCTTGTTCATTTTATGTTGCCAATAATATCAATCGAAATTGTTTGAATTCAAGCATTAATTGAAGAATACATCAATATTTTAAATAAGTTCGAAAACAAAACCAAAGGAATATGTTGCATCTTCACTTGTGACGTGACCTTTCCTCCATGCAACTACAAAGGAGTACAGGGATAACATCAAACAAAATTTCGAGGTCATTAGATTTGGTCTTGTTAGAGATACTGTTTCTGCATGTGCTCCTATTCGCTTTTGCCTTATTTAGCTTTTCCCGAAAGTCGAGTTCATTACCGAAGTTTGATGGCTGCAGCTCCGGATGATCAGTTTGATGGGCAAACGATTACGGTGGCACTGATTTCGTCTGCTCTGTCTCTTTCCTTCCTGTTCCGCTGCTCTGCGAAGTTTTATGCAGGTGCAGGGGAAAGGGGCAGAGATAAAAAAAACTTTGGTCATGGGATCGCGAAACGATTGCTTCTAATTGCTCTTTTTTTCTCGTTCCGGCTAAGTTACTTCTCACCCCCTCTATTTTCAGGACAAAGAAATATTCTCAGCATCCAAATGATACCCTCGACTGGAGCTTGAAAAACAGGACATGCTGTGTGGGGTAATAAGCTCGTATTCAGCTCAAAGTCCGCCACCAATCGTTGGACCGTGGGTCAGTTGGTGAGAATTACTCGCATCACTCGTCGCCCGTGACTACCGTCAGAGGTGGTTCACTTTCAAAACGTTGGATAGCCGCAGTGTTTAGCGAACCGATACAGCAGTATAGAAGCAGCAGTTGAGTTGCAGTGTACAGTTGGGCCAACAAAGAGAGAGAGAGAAATAGGAAGCACGAGGTACGCGTTTGGTCCATCGCGGTTTTTGCGAGCGTGGCCGTCTGTGCTTCTGTGGTAGGTGTAATATTGCGATGTATACCGTTGGGAAGTAAAACTCGCAACCAATTAGATTTAATAATTTATTCGTCGAGTATAACATACTTGTGTTTGAGCTCTCGTATCTCTGACTCACAATCGTAGGTGAGCAGTTTACCGTGTCTCTACCATTTAAATACCTTTTCGACTCGTGCATCCTTTTGACTGTCGTTCTATAATCAAGCGCTACTACAGTTGTGCTCTCTCCTATTTACCTGTTCCTCTTTTCTCCCCACCTCCGCAAATACCACTCGGAGATCGCGTGTGCAGATCACCGATCGGACGAAACAGACGAGCCCCTACTTAGAGATTGGGTGTCCCACATCCATATATCTGTAGAGCATCGGTGGTCCATTTCAAGTGTCTCTGCCAATCTATCCTGCTCTTTGTCTCGCTCCCTCGTTTACCCATTTTACCCATCGGTGCCCGCACCCGCACCCCTTCAATTTCGTGGCTGTGAATTTTCTCACTGTGTCCACTGTGGCGGTGCACATAGCGAGTGTTTGAAACGCCAGTCCAAATCCACGGTAATTTGTTTAATTCGAGAGTGGCAGCCAGATTTTTATTAACCGAGTAAATATGCACGTGAGTAATGGCAAAGTGTGAACACGACCGCACTGTAGGTTCAAGACTTGAAGCGCTAGTGTGCAGGCCAGGGTGGTTACCATTGTCGCTGTATGCTCAATGTTATATGTTACAACATCATAATTATGTGTAATACAACGAAACGTCAGATAAAGCTCACTCATGTTAGACAACTACCAGATACTTTGATAGGTAGGTAGAATAACTCCTGGAAGAGAAATAATATGAAATATATTCAAATACAATGTGTCTATCTAATTATACATCGAGAATGACAAGTGAATTATAAGTGAGACATTCCTCATCTTGGAAATACGGGCATATCATAGAAGGAGAAAAAACTCTCGGTAAAAGTCCGCGCGTTTGACAAGACAATGTTTTTTTCTTGACTCGTTATGCCCTTTGCCATAGTTTTCGTATCACCATCGGCAACTTATACAGTATTTGCTCGTCAAGAGGGAGATATATAGCTATAGGGAAAGGGCAGTGGTACGATTTTTTCACAACTCGGTTGGCAGAAATCGGCGAGTGGCTTTCACCGAGCAAACTTATGGGGCCAATAAATATGGGCCATTAGACTTGCACGGCTGACTCCTTCTCCAGCCTTGGCCCCTCGCGCGTCCCATGATAATGTATGTAGCATTCGTGCCAACCAGTTTTCCGGCGCTCCGGCCTTCCGGCTGCCTTAAATCGACAGAGTAGTCGAACGAAGTCTTTCCGGAACGCCCACCGATGCCCCAACCCCCTTTCCCTTCCTCCTGCCCACGTGCCCTTCTTACTCGCTCTCGACTGTTTACGAAGAGTTTCGCTGCTGGTACTTATTTTTTTATTAGCTGTTTTCGTGCTCTTTCGTCGCAGTACACCGGATCCAGGGGCGGAGGAGAGCAAAGGAAGCTTTTACACTGCCAGTGCGTGGTCCCATCAAGTTTGCATCGGAAATAACTTACGTAAGTAGGTACACACGAGTGTGAGCTTTTGCGGACACCGAAGGAGCATTGCACGCTTGGGATGGTAAAACAGCAGCACCAGTATAGCAGTAGGTCCGTATCCATTGGTGACCTGTGACAAGCTTTGACAATAAGGGATGATTTTGAACGAGCTTTCGTTTGCTCTCGTGATACTTGCCGTGCGGCTACAATGCGTGGCAATACATTTTGAACAATAAATACGCACGAACGTATAAGTACTTATTCACTAATAAAATTTTAATTTTTGGTATGCACGATACATTAAATTGGCAAAAGTTCACTCAACGTCAAGTCGTATTATGCCAACATTTATATTAACGTCATGCAAAAGAGTCTGTCAAAAAGTGTCTTTACATATAACTATAACTATATTACTGTCAAAATAGTTGTATACAGAGCGTACAAGCACGCGTGTGTCCCCACGCGTGTGTATACACAGAAACCCGCGACATCGTCACACGCCCCTTATCCCAAAGCTTTGCAAAGTCACTGCCACGAGTCGTCTCGCGTGAGTTGGTTCCCCGGCACCATGATTGCAGTCTTCCTTTTTTTTTTTTTTTTGTGTCCCATTAACATTATTAAATTACTCACAAAGCCTACGGCTGCAGGTGGGAGAAAGCGCGTGTGTGTCTTGGCCCCTGTGTACCTCCCTTTCGCCGCTGCTTTGTTCATGACGACGTGGGCACGCACATTCCGTGCGTCAAAGCACCTCATTGCACAGTGTTGGCACGCGCGTGCTTTTGTACCCTCGATATACAACGGTGGGGAGTGCAATGAAGCCAGGGGAGACGAGGCCAAGCGGAGCTTGATTAAAAAGCGCGAAGCGCCAAATTAAAGGTTGATAGAGGAAAAACACCGAAGAGTGTGTGTGTGTGTGTGTGTGTGTGTGTATTTGATGGCGCGGCTCGTGAAGTATTGAGTTTTACGACAACGATAGTGCCTCCAATTGTGGATTTTACCATTTGTTTTTCAAAAGTATGGAGCGACGCACACGCACGTAAGATGGTGGAAAAGTGACATCGCGCACGGAAGAAGTAGGTGGAGAGTTCAGGCGTTAGAAAACAGGGTGAAAAGAAGGAAAATTTTTCCACGAAAAGCAAAAGAGTAAGAAGAGAAAAGGGGAGGAAAAAGCGGGGTAGGCTGTACGTGAGGTGAAGGTAGATAAGGACTCAGAGAGTGGAAAAGAACAAAGGTATGTAATGGGGGGAAGTGAAAGCACACACCGAGACCAGAAAGCGAGGGAAGAGCTCTTCTTTTTATATTCTCCTCCTCTGAGTAAGGTGCGCAAGGGTTGGACGATTGTTGCTGTTGGGCATTGGGTCAAACGAGAGCTTGAAGGTGAGCTGAGACTAGAAAGGAAAACACACACCCACACTCACACGAGAGGAAAACGTGACAGAGCCTCTGGAGAGCCAACCAGCCCTCCAGATTCTTTCAGCGTGAGATCTTGCTGATACGAGAAAAAAAAAATTACTTTTTGCTTCTCGTCTTCCATCCAGTTTGTTTATCATAACGTGCGTGAGCTCAAGATAGACTTGTGATTTTTATTTTCTTTTTCAGTAATTATTGCTGACTCAAAATTGATAAGAATTAAAATACCTGCATCCTACAAGTTTCCAGGATAATTAATGCTTTGCCATCAAATCAACTGTTAGGGGTAAATGTACTTTGCATTGTTATTTCATTCGGATATTTTTCTCGGAGACTTAGTATTAGAGTAACAATAAAATTATTACAAAGGAATTAATTTTTAAGCCAATCAAAATTAATGAATGAATAATAATAATAATAATAATAATAATAATAATAAAAAACACTTGATATTAAAAAAGTGTGGGAAGAAGAATATTTAATTGCCCCACTGGGAACCTACCGAGAGTATCATGTACCTTTATATCCTGCTTCGCTCTCATACTTCCCAAAAATAGAGATAATATTAGCGAAGCAAGTCCATGCGAAAGTGTATTGCTTTCGAAGTTGAAGAAAAAATTCAACATGTACAGGTCAACCAAGTGCGAGGAGAGACGAGTACGTATGTATTAGCTCGTTGATATCCAAGTCTTTGAAAAGGCAAATGAGTACCCGTAGGGATCGTAAAAGAGAGAAAACAAAAGATAAAATACGTGTAGCGGAAGAGCGGGTGAGTTTGCGCGGATCCTACCGTTTTGCCCGAGGGATGAAGGTTCCCAACTTGCTGATTGTTCCTCTGTTAAGTCAACGTTCTTCTCTAATACTCGCATCTCTCTCCTTTTTTGCCCTTTTTTTTGTTTGTTGATTTTTTCCCGTCCTTCCCTTCTTTTCGCCTCGACGAGAGAACTTCATTAATCCCTCGAGCAGTGATGTTCAGCTCAACGACGAACCAGACAGCTCTTCTATACACTGCTCATTCTCTTGTTCGTTCTTTATTGGAGTTTCTGTGTTTTTTCTCGCGCCACCGCTCAATGGCTCTAAGCATATGGAGCTCCTAAGATCTCAATCGTTACTGCTATTTTCATGAATCTCTTAGTATTTTTTGTACTTTCACTCTCTTACGCTTTGGGTGAAGGAATGAATGGACAAAAGTGACGACAACGACACCCACACTCGTAATTTTCGATCGTCAGACATAGTCATTAGTTGGAAAACATAATTTTCAATCGTATTAGGTACTGAACGTGATTTTCGTACAAGTGAGGGGAAGTGGGTACAACTGTTTTTTCCACGTCAGTCTCTGTCCGAGTGTTTTTCCAGCGCGATCCGCCTGGATTGCCAGCACATGATTTTCACGATGGGGTATAATCGCGCGGGCACTGCTTCGTCCACATAAATCTTGAAATTTTTTCGCCAAAAGGGCGGCAGTGGCAGCAGTTTTCATTACCCCTCGAGTGCGAGACCGCGAGTAGTTTCGGTGACTATCTACAAGCTGTTGTACACGAGGGGTTGGGTCCGGCGATAAATGGCCCGATGTACATTTCACGTAGCAAAGAACAGGATGAAATTTATGGGCAGCTGGCAGCCACAGCACCCATACCCTCGACCGAGAAAATTGATGACGTACTATTTTTGCGATAAGCCCAATTCAATTCGCAAAAACTCCACCACCGTCAGATATATACATACACCCGGTCATTTCGTTGTCCCATTAATTTTTTCGCAGTAGGTAAACACTTTTTCGCACACACGCGCAAATACACCATCCCGCGAGTGCCGACAACAGTTTCCATTCGGAGTTGCGTTTGCCCCACTGGCTCATAAACATCCCCATTTTCTACGCAACCTGGCAGTAGAGTCTCGCCACTGGGCCCACTCCGGGACACGCATAGTAACGCAATTATCAAGTCGGTTGATAATAATAACGTCGACGACGGCGACGCTGGGGGGGGGGGAAGAACTAATGGAAGAATGGGAGATAAAGGAAGGTGTAAGGGACGCGAGCAAGTGAGTTAGCAGAAGAGTGGAAATGAGATGTTGGAAATTTATATCACTGTTTTCATTAGCCAAAGTGCCCCGGTGGCTCCTTCGTTAGCTGCTCTGTGCCGTCGTCGTCGGCGGGACTCGCAAAATCACGACGGAGCTAAAGAAGGTGATGGAAGTCGGCGAGGACACAGAGAGGAAAGAGACAAAGAAAAGAGGGGGAGGAGGATGCTACCACTTCAGCTCTCGAAAGTTCCGCTGTCAGCTAAGTGCGGGAGGCGATTACTGCATTGTATACACATTATATCTCATGTATACCTATATATACGTGATCGCGGCCGCCTCCTGTTGGCTAATATTTGCACGAACCAAAGTTTGTCGCTCACCCCTTTGGGCCAGAGATTAGCTGTATACGCTTCCCTTATCGTTCCCCATTCTCTTTCTTTTTCTCCGTTTTCATTTGACTTTTTAATGGAAATCAGCCGATGGTGCGGGCCAAGAGACAGCGAGCGAGCGAATTAATATTCATTCGGCCGTTTAATGGCGTGTCTCCGTGTCAAACTCATCTCTCAGATCAAAAGCAGCTCCTCTTCTCTCCATTGGAGTCTCGAGCTCTAGTTCATTTTTCCTCGTTTCCGCTTCGCTTCCATAATTATGAAATTTCAAGTCCTCCGAATGGTAGTCGTCCATCCGAGGGGCTGCGGGGGAAAGCCGGAGAAAAACTCGTTAAGCTCGGCATTTTATCTTTGGCCTTTCGTTTCTCTCCTCCTCTTCGGATCCTTGACGGTAAATGGCCATTCGTTTTATAATATCGTTGAGAAAAATATAAAACTTCCGAGAAACGAGAACACCACCAGAAGTTGATCACAGTCCGTGACGCGAAGTTTTTTACGATCATCACATTTGTTAGCAGTTTTTTGTGCTTACTACTGGTTTATGATGCCTCCACTAACTTTGACTGGCTTTTTATTCGAGTGAATATTAAGTATCATATTTTTGAAATGGTGAATCATCGCGAGGTCACTGAAATGGTCACTGAACAATAGTAATAAATAAAAGGAAGAAAGAAAAATTAAGTAAGAAGCTTCAAGTGAATTTTACATGTTTTTTATGTTACTCGGAAGATGTGTATTGATAAATTCGAGTTTTTGTATTGAATTACATTCCACATATCTCTGCTGAGTTCTGACTATTGAAAAATTTCGTAAGCAGACGCTTGTAAAGCAAGAGCGATTTCGATATTTATCGTCGAAATGCTCATTTGCGTAATCAAAACGCATCAATCATTCTGTGCGAAACCCATCAGCATTTTCCCAAACTTTTGCGCAACTTTTTCCCTCGATGCGTCATTTATTACAACACCGACAGCGGTGACAGATAAAAATTTGCCAATTCGTCGTGTTTGTGTGCTCGCGATCGAACGATTCAAATTTCGAATCATAAAATACAAGAAAAAAAGCATCAGTCGGATCGTACAAGTAAGTGCGAGTTTCATCGTTGCAGTGATGACGTCAAAGAAAATAAACACCCAAAAAAAACGGATGAATAAAATTGAGGATTTTTCATACGCAGTAGTTCTTTACACGTGCCCACAGACACGCCCATACGTGCATCCAAGTCTGACAGGTGCGTATCACGCCGTGGCAAATTTGACGAGAAAAAATGAAAACGAAACAACCTTTGGGATTTTTTTTTAATAAACATGCGTGACGTGTACATGCAGATCTTTCGTTTTGATTGATGAATAATCTATCTCCTTTGTGTGAGGTTAAAAAAAGTGTGCTTTCAGAGCTTTTTGAGCATATGCGTTTGAAAGCTTAGCTATCATTTTTTTGCAGAGCTCTTTCCCTATAAAAACAGATCCTACTGCAAATGCTTGGATTTTTTTAGACTTTTTTTTTGATAAAATCATCACTGCAAGCTCTGATTCTTCCCTACAGATAAAAACTTTTATCCAAGCCTCCCAATCTTCCGATGGAAAACAAAAAGCAAATACTGATAGTAGCTTTTTTTTAAATATACATCACAAAGAGGAGTATAATTCCTTTATAAAGTAAATCAAGTTCTTTGAAAACAGAAAGAAATAAACAAACTTGAATTCTTTTTGTTTTTTTTTGTTTTCAAGCAGAGTGCGTCCTCTTACCCAAATAACTAAGATATCAATTCGTTCCTTCAACACTTAGTTCCACAAACATTCGCAGCCTCTCTTCTGTTTGTCTTTTGTACATGTATCTTCTGCCACACGCGATTTACTGACGCTATTAATTTCTCGAACTTTGCCTGCATTGTTACCATTCGATAGGCGAGTTTTTAATGGCTTTACTTTGTTTTATCCTTATAACGTGACATCTTTGAGGAAATTTCTTCTCGAGACTCGAGAGAAAAAGTACGATGCCCATAATGAAAACAACAAACATTATAATGGAAAAGCCTTTTCTGGTGCAATCTACTCCACTCGACGGGAAATCAATCCCTATTTCAATCACGAAACTTTTAAAAGTTAAAAAAAGTCTCAAGCGAGACGAATGACGAAACTTTAGAATGGATTCGAAAGTTTGACTGCATCATTCTTGAATACTCTTAAAATTATTAAATTTCGAATCTTTCGTTTTACATTGAGGAAAATACATTGCAAAGAATGAGCTTATTTTTGAAAGTTAGACCCAGAACTGGGGTATATTTTGCATATTTCTCATATCAAGTATAAGTTCTCTTGGTCTGAGGGACACGCAAGTTACACTAAAACACGAAAGCTTGTATGTGTTATGTTTCAACATTTGCTGACAGCAAAAGTAAAAAACTACACATGCATGACTTATGAACAGAGAGCCATTTACTCTCCACCAGCATCACAGGATGGAAAACAATGAAAACAAAGGTAGGAAGAGGAAAAGCTCGCCCTTACCCTTTGTAAAAAGAGGGTCGGAGTTAAAAGCGAGGAAGAGGAAGGACGGAAGAAGTGCAACTCGAAAATAAGAAACGGCGAGCTTACGATTTGGCAGAAGAAGCCATCTGGACGGAAGGGGACGAGGGGCTGCAGATTTTCCAAACTCCAAACTGTTAATTGGTATACTTCGCGCTGGTATCGCGTGCCAAGGAACTTTGCCCGCCAACAGTGTGTAGGTGGGCGGGAGAATGGGTATTTCGTCGAGTGTAAATTGTCCGAGGCAAGGGGATGAGGTCCTGGTGCCACGCCGTCGTCTCTCCTTCTGGATGGCTTTACGCACCGGATGCAAGGACGATTGAATACTTTCTTCGCCCCGCAACGCTTTTTCTTCCTCTTTTACGTCCCGATGCGCAAACTATCCTTGCCCCTCCCCCTGTGCTACTGGAAGCTTCGCGTCTCGCTCTGTTGTTGCTCTTTTTTAAGAAAATAGATCCACAATGTCTCGGACCGGAGAAATAACATCGTATCTTCGAACAAACGCCGCCTCGGGAAAACATTATTCCAAGTATCGACTCGCGTGTGCACGTAGTGTAAAGTAACTCAAGGGAAAAATGCTTTACTGCGTCTGAAATTCTACCACTTGATCGGTACTTATGATTTACGAACAAATGAGTAAATACTCAAAGTGCGTGGATGCGTGGGAAAAAAGAGAAAATAGATGCTGGTGGGATATTAGTTTTGCCAACGAAGCCTTGAACTAACGATATTCAAACATCGCAAACTTGGGAGTAAAGTTACACATCAAAATGTTTGGACTGCGTGAGCTTCGAAGGAACGTTTTTACGGTAGGGATCGGCTGACCGAGAAATATTGGCAAAATATTGGAGAATCAAAGTAACACTTCATCTCAAGTGAAAAAAAGGGGGGTACTTTGAGCCAAAAACAATACGCATACATAACACAAGGGGAATTTTCCGGACCAGTTGGTCATGAAGGCAATATTAGACTTCAAAAAACGTCTGCGAGCTGCAAGGGAATGGAGAGTTGGCGGACCGATTGTGACACTCGAGTGAACCCAACTGGTGGACCACTTGAAGAACCGTGACTGCGCACACGTACACGGCGACACCCGATCACCGCCGCAATCGAAAATCAAACTCTGCTACTTATTCACGCCACGCGATTTGTTCTTCCACGTGATTGGGTCGCCACTGCTACGTTTTTTTGCACATCCTGTGCACTTTTGGATAGTTTGACTTAAAAATTTAGCGGTACCCAGTGGGCTGTTCCGCAAGAGGTTTACTCTGTTTGCCCCGGGATCGGCTGGTTGGTCACAGGGACGAGAGTTGGGGAAAAGTATCTTCATGCCCCGCTTCCTCTAACCCTCGCCACACTCTGTACAAATATACTTGGTACTTCTCTCGCGTTCACGTGCCCATCGATATTTTACGAGTCGCGTCATGCAGAGTATATATTATACCTTGGTACGTCGGTACACACACCCACCCACGAACGCGCGCGCGCATGAAGTTGGTCTATTAGGAAGGGAGCGCAGGAGGGGGAGGGGGGATGAGAAGCGATCGAGTGGTTCCGCGGAATTCGTGAAGCGGTATAACCAGTGCCACGGGGCAGGAAAATCAATATTCCGAAGAAGCCCACCTCGGAAGCTCCCTAGAAGGGGTTGAGAAGCAAGAGGTGGACTCGAAAGACGAGCAAAAACGGAGGATGGAGGAGTGTTGCGAAAAAAAAATGAGCGAGAAAAACGAGATTTCGCTTCCTCGCGTTGAATGATGCGTTTCGCAAATACACGCTGATCCTCCGCTGATTAATCATTTCGTGCCAGCCTCTTTGTACCCATAGAGCATCGAGAGATAAATTTAATCATAAGTTGCATTGTATGCATTTGCTTTTTATTAGTCTATTCTGTGTACTGTGTCTCATGTATCTGTTCAGAAACAAATAAATTCACCAAAAGTGTCTCAGGAGTGAGAGGACGCATTCAACCTGTCATTTTGACTGATGGTAGACTTTCAGTCATTACTCACACTGGCATAGTTTTTTTTACATGTACTCGGTAAATAGGAGTAGCCGGTGTACGTATGTAGGTCGAGAAAAAAAAAAAAAAAAAAAAAGAATTGAATTCCATAAATTGTAATGACTGTGCAAGGAGAAATGTTTCGTCATTTGCTGGAGCTCTGGCTCTCTCTACGTCTATTTTTCATTCTGCTGCTGGTGTTGGGTATACATCTAAATTTTATGTCAATCCCTTATCTTGTTCTACTTGTTTCAGGCAGTCACAACATCAAGGAATTTCGATTGCGGAAAAAACTTTTCGCAGCTGTACAAAAAATTCAATATATTGTAATTTTTCTAGCTCTCGTGCTCGATTATGCGTACGTAAGTACTGATACATGTAAGTACTGATTCGATGACAGAACTGTGCGTTTTTTCTCAGTGGTCAAGCTGTATAACTTGGGAAATAGCGTCCTTACACGGTTCCTCGAGCTTCTCAATCAACTAAAAATAAAAAAAATGATCCTCGAAGGCACGGTTCATGTGTACCAAATTTAAATAATCCACAGCAAATAATGAGCTACCGAACCTTCTTCAGGTTCTTCTGTCGCTGTCACAAGATATACCGGGCTATACGCACAATAGTGTCTATATGAGAACTGAAAAATGTTTGTGCATATTTTGGTATTTGCGTATAGCCCGTGGTACATAGGTACACAGGCTGTGCCGACTCCGGTGACTACTCAATTGGAAGAAATCATATGCAGTGACAGTACTGATGGGGGTGTCCTCGCGGGAAAGGTACATTCATACGTACATGGTGACTCCACGTAAAGAGTAGAGTGAGCGAGCGGAGTTCAATCCCAAAATGCAATTTTTCAGGCCCGATGAAGTCTAGAGAAGCCAAACCTTGGCTGACCGCAGAAGTATCCCGAGAATGGGGTGGAAAGTCACCATGAATCACCGGTAGACAGGACATCGGGGCTCATTTATAAAGCAAATAAATCTCCGCCACTGAAACTCGGTGGTCCCAGGCGGGGAAAAAAAAGAACGAGGCAGCGTTAGAAGTACAAGGAGTGAGACGGAAGTGCAAGAGTTGAGAGAGAGAGAGAGAGAGAGGAATGGGTGGGAAGGAGGGATACGGCTTCGGCAAAGTTATCGCATTGGCAAATTGTCTGAGATGCGGAGCGCGATTCAACATCCGATCGGGCATCTCTCCAAGAAATAACGCATTAATGGCTGCGATAGCCATTCGTTCTCGAAAACAATGTTCTCAACTTCTTAAATCATTCGCCCACTGGAAGGGAGAGAGTATGGACTCCCTTGCTTTTTTCTCTCGGTCTCTGTGGGTATAGCCCATAGTTCGGTCGTATTTGTTCCGGTTTCGCTCAGCTGAGTTCAATTGAGTGCCAAATCAATGGTGAGACCAGTGCGCCTGACGCACGGACCATCCGTTATCTATTGGCCTCTTTGCCTCTATACTTCTGGACAGAGAAGCAGAGCTGTATAAGAGGGGAACAAACGCCGAGTCACTAGGCTAATAAGAGGATTAGGCTTTGTATTATCTCTTTAGTCGAAGTCGAGCACCCTACGTCACTGGTGGGCCATTATAATGGAAATTAAACTTTGGTGGATTCTTTTTTTTTTTTTTTTTCCTTTACATAGTTACCTACACCATCTACTTTTTGTTTACAATTGTTATTCACTTCTTGGTTTCATATTCGCCAAGCATTGTAACATCCGTACTGTAACGCGTTATCAGTCATGATATTTTTTTTTTCTTTTACTTTTAAAAATTGTACGCTACTCTGAATACACACAACAGCTTTTACATCTACTTTAATTTTTATCATTGTTGGTTTTAAATTCGTTTTTATATTTTTTTCACTAGCAGATTCTGCGTTTGCTCGAGCTGTTGTGAATAAAAGACCTGCACATGTGAAACCGCAAAAGTGAATCTTTTGCAAAAAAAATCATGTCAAGGTGAACTGAAGAATGGAAATTGAAAAACGAATGAAAAAGAATGTACAAAAGTATGTTGAAATTAATTGAAATATATCTTAAAGTTTTCAAGCACCTCATAGAAAAAAAAAAAAAAAAAAATTTATCAAAATTTTTCAAGAGACATTAAGACATATTTTTTCTACTGTGTTTTTATTTCAAGCTTTGGCTACTTGCTGGGCTATCTGTACCAGTTAATCGTCGCGTATGCACACGTTACCGTGACCATTATTGAAATTAATGCATCTATTGGTTCATTAACGATTCAATATTGGATAAAGTAACAAAAATATGGGTAGGGTATGTGCGTAAATCGTGTGAATAGTAGTACTCAGTACTTCTCTAATTAAACTGTCGATTCACCGTAATGAAATGCACCACCACTATTTGTGCCAATCCATACTACATTATGTGCTCGACTCTTTGACGTGGATTTGCTTTTTATGGAACATTTCAGATTCTAATGATTGTGAGTAATCAATACCAAAATGCAATTTATCAATTTGTCTGTTGTACGTAAGATTTTTCTTCATTTTGGAATAAAAAATACAAAGAAGTGGAATGCTTGCAGGTAAAGAAGGTACGAAAAAAAAAAAAAAAAAAAAGTTAATCGATTTTGATTCATCAGATTATCTGTAAAATAAAGGAGGACGGTAAGAGATGTTAGTAAGAAAACTATGTTTGAGTAAGTGAAGAAGAAGGTAATAAATAGGTAAGACAAAATAAAAGTTAAAAGTCGATAATAAAATGGGGTGGCAGTAAACGCTTTTCGTCGAGAGTCAAGAGGAGGATAAAGGAAAAGTCGAAAAAAAAAAAAAAAAAAAAAAAAGAAAGACAGACAGAGAGAAAAGATGGGGAAAGGGGGTAGATCTTGCCCATGTTGCCGGCTCAATTGCTGCCAAGTGGACAGTGTCCAAGCGTAATGCTGTCACTTTATGCTGTCCAATCAAGCGTAGCGTTGTAAAAGTAGCGGTGTCAGCAAGCAGACAGACAGAAACTACGTAGCACTACTACGTGAGGTCACGTTTTCTCGGAGACTTTAGATACGGCTATGTCACGTATACACCATTGTATAATGTACTCATGTGTGTACGTTAAAGATTTTAAGTCACGTATGATGATACTGTTCAATTTTCGCGAGCCTATAAGTACGTTATTACGAAATATCGGTACGTTTCATCTGGGCTTGGGAAAAATTCAATTTGAAAATTTTCTTGACACTTTGTTTACTCGGGATATCCCCCTCCCTTCTAGCTCCCAAGGCTCCTACGTGTATTATATTGAGTACAAGTCAAGGCACAAAGTTTCCATCCCGCGAAAATTGATGTACTGCTGGCATACAAGCTAATAGTCTTAACATTTTTTAATTTACCCAAAAGTTTGCCAGTGACAATACCATCTTTATCACTTCCAGATCTCCCTAGCTGGCTATTTAAATTTTTCAAATTCTGTTCACGACTGCAACATAAAGATTTTACAAGGTTACGAGTACTGAGTACATCGCATTCTTTTGGCTTTTTATCTTTCTTCCTTTGCTACGATTGTGGAGTGCCTCTCAAGACGACCCGCATCCCCTAAAGTTCCAATTTTCCAAACACATACCCCTGTGAATTGAGCTTCTCTAGTTGGCGGCCTTTACGAGCTCCGCCGTCCCCTCAAACTCGATGTACTTGTTTACACTAACCTGCACGCTACGGGACGGCCAACTATACGCGGGTCTCACTGTAAGTTGGGTTCAAACGTCGCGCCTATCGCTCTAACGACGAGACAATTATTATGAGTGATCCGAGTGATCATGGACCATGGAGAGGCGAGGGAATTTCTCATCAGCATCCCTACTGTGGGAGTTAGATTGAACCTTGAAGTTTCGAAAGTTTGGAAAACAGGTTCGCCCAGTACTTCCATTCAAGGTAAATCGATCAAGTTTACAATGAAAGGGATAAAAATGGAGTGAAGTATTTAATTACTAGAAAAAGAAAAATACAAAAAAAAAATGTGTGGTAGAAAAGGGACGAAAATCTAAAATCCCATTAATTCGAAATGAATAGCGCTGCAGCTATTAAGGATGGATTGAATTATAAGTCGCTCACGAGACGTAATTTTCAGCTCAATCTCGAAATTGCTCGATTATTTACTTCGCTGGGTATAAAACACGCGCCGGAGCAGCAGCAGCAGCAGCAGTGGTGCGCGTACTCGACCCATTTAATGGAAACGAACTTTGCTCGACGCGCTAACGCGAGCGAAAGGGGAAAAACAAGTGGTGACAAAAAAAGGCACCCCCAGTCCCGTTGCTACGAGAATAGCAGCACCCGAGAGTATAATCGAATATCACCGTCCTGGCAGCGGCGCCAAATTACTTAGCTTTCGTCAAGTTCACGTAACTGGCTGCTCGCTCCATCCCTACTGCTGTGCTTCTCTACATACTTTTTCTCTTGCTGGAGAATTCCTTCCGTACGTGCATGTGCAAATGTCCATTGTTACTTGTATATAAATAAAGACTTAGAGTTGAAATTACGATATTTTACCATGAGGACTCACGAGTCTTCGTAGTGGAACAATTTTGGTGCGCAAAATAGAAACTATACTATATACTATGCACCAATTTACAAGCTAGTTTAAGAAAAGGTCCAACACAGTATTTTAGGTGCGAAAATACGAATGCCCGAGACTGTAGAACACGTGGCTATTGTGAATAACGTGAAATTCGATCACCAAATTAGGTCGTGATGGGTCTTAAGTTGGGATTTCAACTTTACGGTTACGCTGTTGTAGACAAGGAGGAATGAGTTTATTGCACACACAGATAAGTGTTTAGACAAAAAAAACATTAGAATCACTGGATAACTCATCTTTTGACAGCTATTTGCCTACCATGACAAGTTTGAACATACATCGTGTACATGCCTGCCCTCTCGGATGATCCGTGATTTTTTTTGTTCTGTGAATATGTATGAAATTTCACAGTGGAAATACCCACAACAATACAAACAGGGGGAAAAAGTCTTATCGAAAGTCAAAATAAGCTTTGATATGGATTTTTACTGCACCCGTACCTGCATATATAGCTATACTCAAAAGGTGTTATGAAAGTTTCAAGAAAATCGAAGTCCTCACAGCTGCAAATCGCAGAGTACCGTTGAGTATACATTCACTCGCGTTCACTTGATTTTCGAGCTCACGGAAAAGAAAAATAAAAACATGGAGAGAAAATTGCTGCGTCTTACTGGCGCCGGCTTTGTGTTTGAAATAAAAAAGGTCCGCAAATCCTTACACAGGCATACATCCCTCTGTAAGACTTAATTCATTTCTTTGAATTTGTGCTGGCTTCGTTTCTTTTGTCCGCGAGACTTTTCATCAGCTCTTGTATTTATTTTTGTTACATACTATCTATACAAACTCACTTTTTTCTCTTAAATATAACACTTATTTAAATATTTTTTAGCTTACAGTAAAAAAAACACAAGTGTACCACTTTATCTGGCTGATGATTATGATAAACTAATGTATTTGCTTGATAACAAAAATGAGGATAACGAAATAATTAGGTCATGAAGAAAAAAAAAAAAAAAAGATTGCAATCAAAATAAACACAGATTTCATTGTATGCTAGTATGCCTGTCCATATCCATATGCAACGAAATGAAATAGTGTGCAAACAGTGATTGTATAAGAGTCAATACCAACATGTCTGGTCCTATTTAGAATGTACGACTTCATTTGATGAATGATAAAATAAAAACAAACACGTTGGTTTTTAACTGTTTGATAAATTAATTAACAGAACTTGATAACGATTTAAATAAACGCCGACTTTAGCGAACACCAGAATGCCTGATTATACTCAGACTTGTACTACTTCGCTTGACCAATAATAATAACGAAGCAATCATACCAGTGTGATAAACAGTCATTACTTGTTAATAATTAATATTAAAAATTAAATTATATTAAGAATAGTTATGAATAAAAAGTCATTATTTGTATTTCTAATTACAACCAAGAATGTCTGACCAAATCCAGCCTTGTACTACTTAAGTTAAAAAACTTGTTGGGGTAACAAAAACAACATGTTATTTTTTAACCAATTAGCTGTTATAACAAGTAAGTTGTAATCAAATTAAACACCGATGTCAGCCAACATCCGAATTTCTCCTCGTATCTTGACTAGTACTACTTGTCACTTATTCAACGGTTATAACGAAATAAGACTTTTAGCTTAATAAAACCGTCATATATTATCAAACAAGCAACCAGAGATGAAAAAATTTACCTTTAATTAAAGTAGAAGTAGATTTTAGCTAATATTATAATGTCTGACCATATCTTGACTCGCACTACTTTACTTGATGAGTGGTTGCAATGGGATTTGAAACCATAGTGAATGATCGTTTTTTAACAAAAATGTTATGTTTTTGTATTTGTTAGGTTTAATAATGATGGGATTATACGTTAACATATTATTAAATCAACTGTTTACACTAAAATCGTGGAGGTGATGTAAACATAAAAATTGTGTACGGTAGTTAATATTTTGTATCCAGTGAGAGCTGCACTTGTTTCATAAAAGCTGATAACGCAATACTGCGAGCACAGCTTAAGCAAAGACAATAAAAACTGTGAGTATACATCAGGAACGCTCTGAGTGGCACTTTTTTGAAGTTTGCATGCTTCGATAAATTTTTTTTTTTTTTCCACGAGAAAATATTGTAGCCTCCAGCGCACGGGATCTATATTGAAAAATTTGTCGATGGCTTCGTACTCTATCGAGGTAAAGCCTTTCATCAACGTAGCTATTCTCTGCTGTGACGTGCGGGTTTGCTCAATAAAGCAGAAGCGTAACGATTTTATGTGTTAATATATTGAATTTTCCTGAAAAAACAAATTTTTTTCAGCTAAAGTAATCATCGAGAAAAAAAAATTGGCTGGGGTAGTAGTCGAGGAAACTGCAATTTAACAGTATCATCACATACACAAAAACATGCACTACTAATTTAATTAAAAACAATTAGTAAACTCCTTGCATTATACACAAATATACAAAGATAACAGTATTGATTTCACGTACAATATGCTACGGTGTTCCAGCAAAGATGTATAAAGATTTCAGGATCAAGTGATTTTATGTCATGATAAATAATAAAATTCCGAAAGTGTTCGGGAGAAAAAAATTATATTTTTTTACACAGTAATCGAAGCAAGTATAAACTAGAGTAAGTAGTTACTAGGGTCAGGCTAAGAGTACTTGGTACGGGATCATGACGGTTTGAGAGGAGCTCAATGCTCGTGGAGCGTCTTTCTTGCCCCTTTGGCGCGGATTTTGTTATCAGGACTAGAATTTTATTAATGAGTATAAATCAGTTTGTACCAATTAGTGTTTCTTCTACTACAATCAACATAGTACCAATGGTCAGTAAGCCCACCAAAAAAGTAGTTTATCATGTCATTTTGAAATCACAGTGTCCCTCGACTTCAATTGAAGAAATAAACTTATTCACTTTAACTACGATTGTTCGTTACAGTTTTTTCTATGTTGTTGCATGTAAAGTTCGTGTGTCACGTGAATGTAATGCCTAGGCCAAGCCATTGCGTGGGTTAGCGCGACTGACGACACCCTACCCTCCTCCATCACCAGTTATAAATCGTCTTTTTACTTTCTCCCTTTCTCTCTCTCTCTCTCTCTCTCTCTCTCGATGTTGCTCCATTCAGAAGTGAGCCAGAGAGATCGTTGTAGCGTGTGCCTAGGCGTGCTAGTTTCCTTCCGTTATTTCTGATTCTCGCCCTCCCTACGCTGACAATAGTACACCTATACTATCACCAGAGCTTCTGCAAGCATCCTTTCGTTTTCCACTTTCATACTTACTTCTCTTTTTATTCTATCATGGGATCCAAAAGTGAAGCTGCAGATAATATCACCGTCAACGGGTACTCCTCGTTTATTATATTTCTTTCTCTGTCTCTTCACTCGTTCTTTTCAGCCAGTACTTTTTTCCTTTCTACTCGCTCTCCTTTCTCTCTTCCCATGAATGATGATATCATTAATTTTTTTCAACGCCTAGCTCCTAACTGAGCTTTACTTGGCATTCCATTTCCCCTCTTCTGTAGCTTTCACCTCTTGTAGATACTTGCTCATCCCCTTGACACACGAGTTTTTCTTGGATTAATCTTACAGTTGTTTCTTCGTTCTTCTTATCCCTGCGTGAGGACGATTGGAAAACACGTGTAGTGCGATTGGAGGGTACGTGCGAGCTCGAGTAAAAAAATATGATAAATTAGGACACGAAGCTCTTGGATTGACAAATTATGCGTAGCTTTCTTAGCCTTTGATAAATCCCCATTGTAATCTTCTTTATCTTGGATGAAATGGTATCAAAGAAGTCATAAGAGTTCAGATTAAAGAACTGAGATTGTTACATTTTCCTTTTTAAGATTTTGACTGGGCTTTCATTATTCATTTAATTTTGCTTCACTTCGACATCTTTCTCTCTCTCTCTCTCTCTCTCTCCCTCTCTCATTAAAATGTGAACAAAACTTTGATTTTAATTAATCCAGCATTCCGTGACGGAGTTGAAATATAAGTTAAATATTTTAGTGTAATGAGTTGATGAAATAAATAAAATCGGTATTGAGTTTTCAAACTAGTTGAAAGTTTTTTTTCTAATATTTAATAGGATTTTTATTGCATGCTGCATGTCGCTGTATTACTAAATTTTTCAACACCAAATGTCTAAATAGACAAGAGGCTGGAGAGCGATGTAGCGAAAGAAACAGACTGATGGGAGATCTTAATGCCACGAAATTGAACCCAGAGTTATCATATTAATTCCAGGCCGTACGTGATAGTGGACATTTTGCCACTACGGGCGTCGATTGCTCGTCGCTCTTCCCTTCATCATCTGTACAATTTCCCTCTCACTCGGCTGTACGTCGATAGAAGACCCGAGGCGTTTCCCACTATCCTTTTTCTATCCTTCCAGGCTGGCGGATATTCATCATATTTTTGCTTGCATGTACACATTTACACGCAGACAGTAAAGCTAAGCGTACTTACGAATAATAACTGTATCAACAGTTTATTCCATCAAGAACAGGACACTCTCCAGACATCGAGTCCTTTTACTGGAATGTGCCCTACGTTAGAAAAATATGTTCATTAATTTGCTCGTCTGCTACAGTTATGCCAATGCTACTTACAGTTTGCTATTACTACTTAAACTAATGAGTTATCAAGCCCAGAATGACTATTAAAATTTTACACTTGACAAATAGTGTAGATTGATTACATACATAATTTTAGACGTATTTCACCCATACTTCACTTTACGTGAGCTTGAAATTTTCTGTTAAGTACCCAATATTCATTTTATGCGTTGATATAATTGTACTCTGCATAAAGTATCAAGTACTCCTGTGACCTGGTTATGCTTGGAAATGATAATATCTACTAAATAATTGGTTCACAAAGTTTATTGATCATCGCTCACTCATTGCGCTGTAAGAGAATAGTGCACTAGCAAAACTTTTTCTGCGTAGAAAGTCTTAAGCTGTTAAAATAGAATAATCATCGGTGTGTTTCGTATACTTTTACGTTCGAGTACTTCATGGCCCCGAGACTACAAGCTCTTGTGCAAAGTTTATTTTGACTATGAGACTGATAAAAGGGTTCGGTTTATCGGTCTTATTACTGCTGCTACTGATACTACCGAAATTTCATTACGCCGTTACTAATTCGTCAAGATGATTATGCATAAGTGAAATTGTATGGTGGTGTAATCTTTCGCGAGTTCATTACAGAAATTGGAATACTTCTTAAGTTTTTTGGTGATCAAATTAACCTGCTACCAAGTTCTTTTACCGTCCGTTCTTTCCAATAATCACTAATTCGTAAAGTAATTGTACTAGTAGTTATTGTTGTAAAAGTAAGTTTGTGCTGCAATGAGGAAAAAAGAAAAAGAAAAAGCCGCAACAGCATCAAACAGATGAGGGGAGAATAGAGTTTGTTTAGCAAAATCGCTCGTAAGCAGGCTCGTTTGGATTTCTCTGTACCTGCTTTTTTCCCTCCTGTCGCTCCATGCGGAAACCGGACGTTACTGATTCCTCCCTGGCGTTTGCAGCCCGAGGTATACCCACTCGTGGGTAATACCAAAGTACACAAGTACACATGTGTAAGGGGAAAGAGAGCCTACAAATGTTATTCGGCTTGAAGGTCGTTTATGTGCAATTGTTGAGCCAAGCGACGCAGCAGTGCAGCTGGAGTTTCTCCAGCTCCCTTAAATATAGGTGCACCCACTCGTAGTGCTACTCCCAGCCCAAAGCTTCTGGAGCTTCTTAGAACTAGGTGATAGTATACGTAAACGTGTACGCATATGTGTACGTACGTTCACAACTACTCATTTCGAAGATGCTCCTGTACATCCAGGATAGCCGTCGATTCTATAGCACTCTCGGAATACCGAAGCGACGCGTTTTTTCAATTCTCAAGCATATAAAGCGAAAACGTTTTGAAAATTCTTTAACCCGTGTGAAAAATTTAAGCTAAATAATTGGTTGGAGACAAGGTTATTCCACATTGTTTCCAACACGAAATGAAATTCTTGAGTAAAAATCTATTAACAAATACAATTTACGAGGAATTCTCATGATACGATATGTGTCTTTGGGCGAGAATCATCAATTATTTTTCTAATAGTTTATCAGGAGCACAATTGGTACAAGAGACCAATAACAAGGCACTTGACGAAAAACTAAAGGGCAAAAAATTTAATTTTGACACGAAAAACTAAAAAAAAAAAAAAAAATGGGAAGAGGGCCGAACTATCTTCAAGTAAATAAATAATAATTGTGACAAGCAACATTAATCAATTTGGAGATTATGATAAATTTGTTCGAAGGTTCCAAGCAAAAATGATAGATTTTATTTCTCCGTAAGCCGATGTACGTACTATACGTATACGTAACAACGAACAGATACAAACTTTTCTGTACTGTATCAAAAGCGAAAAAATCAACTGCATTATCATAGAAAAGTACGTATCTATAGAGTACGATATAAATGCATACATATATATATATATAAATAGACTGCTTGGGGGTAGAGTTTCATTTGATGGTGCACAAGATGCTGTAGCCAAAAAAGTCGCGTGAACTCACAAAGTGCCTGTAGGCAAAAAAAAGTAGGAAAAAAGAAAGAATATTGTCGCACAGGAGGGAGGGAGGGAGCAAAGCGACAACTCGAAAAGGCACTCAAAAGAGAAGGGTAAGCCAAAAGTTTCAAGTATTATCCAGAGCAGAAAGGGTGGAATGGGGGGGGGGGAAGAACGGGGAGAGTAGTAGGTCGAACTTTTCCTGGATGTGAACATATTGCCTGCGACATTGGAAAATAATGACTGAACGGAGGACGCGAGTCGAGAACCTATTGGCGCTGATGGCTCTAGAAATATTGCCCGCTGTCGCCGGCTCCGGGGCCACTCGAAAACATCCGGCCGGCAAAAACCCCCGGACGAACAGCGACACCTTATAAGAGACTCTGAGCACAATTTTCTTTCGATTGTTCCTTTTTCAACTGCTTTCTCATTGACACGAATTAATTGAGGAAGCACTTGTTACAAGTGATTAATGAAATGTAAAAGATTCGATTCCAATGATAAACAGTTCTCTTTAATCAAAGCGTTGATATTTATATAGGCGTAGTTTTGAGAGACACATCAATGTACACATATATCTCACAACCAACGTATAATATACACAAATCAACACATGTGAGCGTTCAACTTTTTCATTGCGAGTGTACAGTATCCCCAGATTTTCATGTGCTATGAATTTTCGGGTTCCTTGTGTGTTTGGATTCGCATATACACATGTAGATCCATCCACGAATTCGACTGTGAGTGGGCATATAAAAGTTTTAGTTACTACTGTGTATACATACAAATGAGCTAGCCTACACTTGGGTACTTTTAAGAGTGTACGCAGGTACTACCTACATGATATATCTACATGTGGTGGGTAGTGAAAAATTTACGATTTGAATAACAATAGTACATGGTGTGCTCTGAGCCCCTATGTGATGCTGTCATCAGGGTAACCACGATCGATGGCGCTATATACATGTATATCGGGTGGGACAAGCCAAAGGGTACTCAATGATGCGGGAAGCTTGGGCATAGCATTGGAAGATGCTGAAAAAATGAGCCGTGTCTCGTGAGTCAAGTTTCCATTAAAGTATACGTATTTCTCCGTGACATCAATATACTGAGGATAAAATTTTATTTTTTAGCAAACGACGTAACTTGCTCTAATATAAATTACATGTTTAAGGTATATATATATACGCATGATGATCATAAGGTTGTTCTACACTCTTATCTTCATTTTGGAAAATTCCGTCGATGAAGCATACCAGTTCATATTTGCCTGCAAGAGCCAACGCAGGGCAGGCTCATGAAGAGAGTGAGACAGAGGGGAACAAGTATCAAAGGAACGAGAAGAGGAGGGGAGAAGCTGCACGGGCTTGGAAATGCATACCATGGCAGCGCGCAAAGCGAGTCGTACGTCATCAGCGCGTCATTTATACGCAGAACCCATCTATTACCTTCGATTCTGATTAACTCCGAGCTCGCTCCAATATTGCAGTCATATAGCTGGCCGCGCGCCACAGTTTGTTTCGTATAGGTAGCCGTGCCCGAGTTTGCTGATGCCAGCGAGCGCCTGACCCTATACCAATCTCTCAAAATAGATGATTACGAATGCATCTGATTGTGATAGGAACGCACCGGTGACTCGTTCGCTCTAGAGGCTCGTCTCTTATTAACCCAATAAGAATCCATACATCCGCGCAATCATGCTCATGTTTCTACGTCAAGAGTTGAAAAGTCGGTGGTATATACGCTCGTGGCGGTTAATAGAAAATCATTAAAGTGGCAGCTTTAATATAAGTTAGTGTTATTTGTTTAATCTAACGAGCGAAAGTGCATATACAGAAAATACAAAGAGGAACAGCAAAGAATGCAAAAAATTTGATTTATTTCGTTTTTTAACGATATTGGTACTCGACGGTTAGCTTTAAACAGACCGCGGTCATGGTCAACTGGACAATGCGAGGATACACATAAATAAGCCGAAAAAATTATAGATATTTCAAGAGAATTTTATGGTGTCGAAGCATCTTTACTTGAGGCATCAAAAGTCGTATACTCAGAGAGTAATTATTCTCACAAGACATAAAGTCGAAAATCAAAGTATTGAAATGATCATGTATCCCCTGTTAAACAGTGTAGGCTACATGTATTACTTGATATTGAAACTGGAGGTTATAACAGGGGCCTAGTTAGGCATAATTCACTAATAGTTAGTCCTCCCTCCATAACATCCAAGGTATTATTTCTAATCGGGTTGATTTATCTTTATGTATATAGTCTTATTAAGAATCGTTCAGACAAAGAAGCTTTGTATGGTTGATGATGGACTTATAAGTGAAGAGAGCCACAACAACAATAAAGCATTGGCTCTTTTCTATGGCTATTTTAAATCGACTGAATTTTTTTCTTTTTTTTTTTTTTTTATCACGCGCGTGGCGCAGCAGCAGCTCAACTAACGATAGGGGTGATGTTATTTATTTTTGTTACCCATTCGTGTTTGCGAAATGACAGCTCTCATGCTCTACCCACAATACATCTTGTTTA
The DNA here is from genome assembly GCF_036245765.1 of Copidosoma floridanum. Taxonomy (NCBI): domain Eukaryota; kingdom Metazoa; phylum Arthropoda; class Insecta; order Hymenoptera; family Encyrtidae; genus Copidosoma; species Copidosoma floridanum. The sequence continues at coordinate 2,667,249 of NW_028321886.1, read as the reverse complement.
TTACACGTGCTCCCTGTTTTTTCACACGCATGTATTATGCATGCGATAAAATACGAGCTAGACATATTTATGTACGTAGCATGAATACACGCGATGATTGTGCATATGTGGCAGGTGATTTATCTGTTAAGGTTTACGGCGATAATGCTCAACTATCTTTTGGCATTTTAAACGCAAAAGTAGCTTTCTTGGCTTCTGGAGTGGATGTAGGATTGTTTTGTATAGAATATCGTGACCCTTTTTTTCTATGTAACTGCATACTAATGTGCGCGTACACATGCGTGTGTGTACATGTATCTATAAAATTTCGTGTATGTATCTACGCGCTTGATAATATCCCTGCATTGCATAAAAAGTAGTTGGCTGGTTTTTTCTCGACTCAGTTGGCATTAATTTCTATAGTTTGTGGGTTTAGAAAGCATGGAGATTTTGCGAGAAAAGTGTGGAAAATATCGATTCCATGAGAGTACGCTCATAAAAAAAAAAAAAAAAAAAAAAAAAAAAAAAATAAATGTCTCTTATTGAGACACCTACCCTTTCTCCTTCTATATTTAGTTTACTCATTTATAAATGTACATTCAGTAGGTTCTTATTATTTATTTCTTGTTTTCTGTAAAAAAAAACTCTTAGACTACTTGTAAGTACAAACTTTTTCTTGGTATTTTGAAAATAAAATTAATTGATTTAATGGTACTGCAGAGAAAAAAATTATTAAATGAGAAAAACGACTAGCTTTCTTTGATCAAAAGCAATCGACGATACCGTGAGTTTTCAAACGCATAAGCACATTCATTCAATAAGTTAATTTTTTGTACTCACGAATTTTTTTTTACATGGAAACAAAAATCATTATAATAAAGAATTTGCATATTGTCTAACATAACTTTTTTTTAACAATAAATGATGTGTTCATGCAAAACAACTAGCTTCATTATTAGCTGCAGTTTGTGCTGCTGCATCAATTATCAGATCAATTATATTTTTATACGTTGAATATTTGTACTTAAGATTTTAAATTTATACAGTAGAGTCAGATGATTTTTTATCTTACAATGAATAAAATATATATGAAATCCAGTCTAGATTGGTACAAATATGATTTCGTATCTGCAACAATACTGTAGTGCCATGAAGTCTCGACATTCTTTTTTTATAAATAGTACAAGCTCTTCCATGACCAAATACACCAAATAATTTTTATATTCAACTTCGTGAAAAACATTCTTGAATAATATTTATTTACTCGATTTACATGTAACTAATATTTAATATTATGGTTTACATACAATTCTTCGAGGTTAATCCATCTCATGTTAATATTATTTGGTTTGATCCTGTTTTATGGAAGTGCACACAACGTTATTGCGTACCTCTCTCTTTTTCAACAATTAAAACATGATTAAATTTGTTAATTAGTTAATTGCGTTTTAAACCATTACCAATTATACCAGACAAGAGCCAAATTCTTTTTCTCGGATGCTGCAATTTTACCGACGAGTATACAATGTAAGAGTAGAAAGTCAGAGGATGAGAGAGAGGTCGCTGGGCGTAATTAGTTTGGTTTTTGCATTGATTGCTTCAAAAGTAGTTAGCTTGTCGAGGTATATTGGTGGGGACATTATCTACCACGTGACTTATTTGACTGTCTGGTAATTAAAGTTTTTCAATTAAAACAAAGGATGCCAGGTCTTTCACTGGACAGATACATACTCTATCTCCTTTACGTTTGTGTTTGCTTGTCTCGAACTGTCCTCCATTCAGTCTCTTTATTTTGTATTAATTTCATCTATTGATGAAAAAAGCTTTACAATCATTCGATCCAACTCGAGGTATTAAATTGTTCAACTTTTTATTTCGATTGCATAACGTGAAGTATCCGAGTATGTTTTCTTTGTATGCAAAAAGTGTTTAAACGAAATCGACTGACACTACGTGCTGTGCTATCTGTACGAGTTGGACGCTCTTAGATCTCCAATTTATTTAAAAAGTTTTTATTTTAAATGGCAAACAGATTAAACGAAACGAAACAAAGGTGCATGTACAAACCAATTTGTTTTATTATCATGGAGGCTCACATGCATCTGATTCTGAATGTACCTCCCTTCCATTATTTTTTAATCGTCCATTTCAGTTTCAACCCACAAGTGGATATTTCATTTCTGCTGCGCTTAAACAGATCCATGTATGATCTACAATTTTGCAGTACTACTTGTCAGTGAAAGAGTTACGTGAGCCTATGTCGCATTTTCTCTTAAACGTTGATTTACCTTAAAATCACATTGGATTCAAGACGTATGGTTCACAGCCAGTCGCAGGTAAAGTCTTCTGTGGTTGCTCGAGATGCCGATAAGATTTTTTGAATTAAAGATAGATAAGGATAACTGCTCACTACTCCTTTCACAGTTTGCCTTGTCCTTTTTTTCTCTGTTTTTTTTCTGGTATTGTTTGGTTTTATTTTACTATCAGATTATCACTTTTTTTTAAAAAAAGAAGGGTAAATTTAAGAAAGGGGAGAAGTTAACCAAGAGAATAAATGGAGACGATTGGATAGAGGACTGATGACTTGAAGTCGAGCGAGTTTTGCTCGTTCCTGCCCACTAAAGACAGGTATTTTATTTTTGTGGAACAGATAAGGCTTTAATCCCTGTGCAGCCTAAATCCGTTGAGCTTATCTCATGATTGTGAAAATGTTGCGTGTTTTTTTTTGTTTTTTTTTGTTTTTATAAGAAAAAAAAGAAAAACTTGTTTAACAGTATTAACATGCCCAGTATTTCGGAAATTTCTGATGCAAAGATAAAAAAATCAATGAAATTAAAGAGACTCTTTGTGAGTCATATGCAGCTATATAATAATGATAGCTCAGGGGTGAGTGGCAGGATGTGTCAGCTTTGTGTGCCACATATGTCGTGCATTTGTACGTGGTATAAATGCGTTATGGAGGAAATGAACCTTAATAATGTGATAGTGGACAACTTCGTACTTATGTTATGAGAAGTCGTTTGCCCACCCAAGACTTTGTGATATATTTTCACAACGATATGGTTTGTTGGAGTGACGAGAACGACTATCTATGACAAATGACCTTGGGCTGGTATTAGCGTGAACATTTCTTGTTTAATTTTTAAACAGTGCATACAACATTTTTTAAGTCACGTCACATAAGCGAATTATCAGGGTAGGTAAGCTGTGATATTGACGGGATGTAAGCCCTTACGGCTATTTATCGCGATCACCATCATATGCATGTATAGGCAGTAGTTCCTTGCGTGTGCTTCGCTCAAGGCGTGATCTGTAATCGACCTACTGTCAAATTCCACTGTTAATGACTTCATCAGTAAGCAACGCGCATAATTATACCACCACTTCCTACGTTATAGCGGGTATTAAGTAGGGATACCTACATAGTAATAGCCTCACGTATTGCACGCATGCACGTGCGACCACTCCTGTTCTATCCATGGCTATCATTCTCCAGTGAGTACACATATATGGCTCTTCGGCGAATTCAATTACTTTGCTTGTTGCTCCCCTCCTCCATCCCACCTCGTTGTGCCGTGCCTAATTTTAGCTTTCCAGTACACACGATATTTTTTTTCTATTTCTTTCACTTTTCTACCGATGCCTTAATTCACTTTGACATAAACCAAAAATGTACGTATATATTATTATGAAAACGCACATTTATTTAGAAAACTGTATAGGGAGGCTATTGTTACAAGTCAAATTCAACAGTGGCGATTTGATAGAAATATTAATTAATGATAATTATATGCAAGGTGAAGTTTTCTTTCCCCTCCTTTTTTTTAACTTTCTTTTCCTCGAGAGTTTTAAGTTAAATATCATCCATTTTGTTAATAAACTTTAGATTCACAAACGAAAATATGAATGTGTCGGTACTCGCTTTAGCTCATGGAAATACGGATCCCATGAAATTTGATGTGACGCATGTGCTTTGATCCGCATCTACAAAACAGCTTGACAATTTCAAAAGTTAATCTTCTCTCAAACTACGCATCACGTGGCAAAACTCATCCTTGTCTCGGCTTATACGAGGTACAAACTAGTTCATCTTTTTTTTTTTTTTATTAGTATACATACGCATATAGGTACGGCGTGCAATTACTCGACTCGAAGATGACAGTGTCCTTTGGTCGCGTTCCTTTGCTCAGAGACGCTCCGTAGGATAAAGATAGCGAAAGGAATGAGTGGGCACAGCCAACTAACGGGTGTACACCACAGCAGCACTAGCTGCCGGCAATGCGTTGCGAAGGTTATTTATTTTCTTGGGCAAGTGTAATTTTTCAAGTCCCGGCCGCGGATAAATGCGCCGAGCTGCTTTTGACGGCTCTGAAAAATACGTGTGTGTGCGCGTTGGTATACATACGGGGGTGTCTGCCTATACTCACGTAGGCACGATCTCCCTTAGGAAATGTAGAGGATTTTTTGAGAACCGATCGCTCGCCTGCCTTCGTTGCTCGTGAATCGCACTCCCAAACAGAGCGACGGCTGCAGGTCCTCCATCGACTCTCGGTGGTATTGAATTTGCCAAATGTGTATATTTTGAGGTGTACGGATATCTGGGTGTCCTTGGCTAACTCGATTTGCGAGACGCTGGTTGCACGCCCATGCGAATCCTAAGCTACGGAGTTCAGTGAATGGCGATTGATTGGTTTTCGGGGATTGGCTCCAGCGAGTCTTATCTGATGTTACGTTAATCATCCCCAAGATAATCGATCACGTGTATACTTCTTGTTGTGGTACATTTATTCAGATACAAACAAATTATTTATGCAAGGAGATGGCAGAGAGCCTCTATCGAGTTTTGACATTATTCACAATAACTACACTCGCTTTAATCTGCTTATCATTGATGTGTTCAGCTTGGGACTAGCACATTCAGATGGAACAAATAATTGTTCATGTTCCAATATCACTAAATTATTTGTTTACTTCTCGACACCGTTCCCCCACTTTGATATGCGTAAAAAAAAGTTTTAATGTGCACATGTAGAAACAAATACTTCAGTTCTGCTCTACGGCAAAACAATTGGTCTTTCGAGAATCGCTGTAAACCTGTAATATTGAAGCACATCTAAGTTCGGTCCAATATCCCGTTCATATACCGAGATTAACTCCAGAATAAGAAAACTGACGATATTTACGCTTCCTCTTTGTCAAGGTAATTGCAACGGTTATGATAATACAAGCAAACACCCGAGCTTTGCAACACTGGACTTTCCGTAAACTGTAGAGTAGAATGTGTGTTTACCCTATGATCGATCGATCGCTTATAATCCCTTGTTGAGGATAAGGAGGAGACAATGGAGCATCCGCAAGCCAGTCCGATGCAGATGATACAAGGGACCTTTAACATGCGATATACTGTCACCCTATTGGAATTAATACAATGCAACTGATTACCCTAAGCTACCCATGTTTTGAAAATCTTTTTTAATTCTCGAAAATAATAGTTCCTTTCAAGACAAAAGTTTTTTTTCACTGTTCCGTCCACCCATCATTCCCACTGCCACGTTAACCTCAGATTCGCGTACCATTGTTATTGATTACCAACAGCAATACATTCGCGGTAAAAAAATCATACTAATCAATTTTCAGAACTGGTAATGGAGGATAGCCAACAAAATTGCTAGTGCAGTATGCCACACTGATGGCAGCTCTCCCCTACACTTTTTGCATTTATTGCATTTTGCACTCATACGCTGGACGAGAACAGTGAGATATATTCAGACTTGTGTATGGATTTTCCACGAAGCAGAATTTTGCATTTAAGCATTTGCTCATCTTTCTCTCTGTTTCTAGTAAAAGGCTATATACAATGGGATCACGTAGTAGTCCAAAATTGAGGATACCTATGGGGGAAAAAAAGGTAAAAGTGCGGCTGTTACAAAAAAAGAGAGAGAGAGCTAAAACTTGCGAGTGATTTGTAATAATTGCTCTCTGATGTTCCAAAAGAAGTAATCAGCTACTGACAAATTGACTAGCATTTTATGTAATATTTCCTTTGGGTGAGCTCATAAATAGAGTCTTATTGGTCCCAGAGAGGCAATTACTTCTTCCCTCCGCCATTGGGCGCTTGTTGATTATTGCTCGTGAATTAACGTGCAATAATCATCTTCATGCGTTTTGACCTTCAGTCTTTCGTGAATTGACAACCAAAATAATTAACTTGTGGTCAAAACTACTGGCTTTCCGGGGAAACTAAATGGGTTGTGGGCTAGAATTTAATTATTGATTTACACAAAAAATGGTGTTTACAAAAATTCATCCACGATGTTGAAGTTTAGTATGTTTCGGGAATTACTTCGATTTATAATAAAAACTAAAAGTAATTGGAATAAAATAATATAATCTGCTTATACACTGAAACATAGTACACACTTTGAAACTAAACAGTTATGTCGAATTTACATCATGTGTCGCATAAAAAGAAAGAAGAAGCAAGGTAATAAAAAAAAAAAAGATTGGAGTCCAGGTAACTTTGGGTCTTCAGACCTCACGTGCTCAACATTTTGAACTAAAACTCATTTTTGTCATAGTAAAGAAGAAAAAGAACGCGGTAACATCAAAAATGGAGAGAGAGAATGAATAACAAAAGGTTGGTTGTGCTAGCAAAAATATAGAGCCCCTAGAGCTACAAAAATATTTACGAATAGCTTATACTGGAGCAATAATATTTCTCTGGTTTTAACAGAAAGCTGCAAACTCGCTGTTTTATTTCCAAAAATAGTTTTCAATTCCAAACGCAAGGTAGTACACTGCTTAAGGCATTATTTACATATCAAACCCCACCCCTTTTACTACCACTTTTTTCCGCTTTCAGTACCTTACAAACCCGTGCTCGGTATTTCATTGAAACATTTTCATTTGGAAAGTGTGAAACAATATCAAATCTATTTGCAGCTGAAATTGAGATGTACAGCCTTTCTACGGATTTTTCGATTTCGCTCGAAATATCTTTGAACTACAGGTAAATGATATACTCTAAAAAAATAGCGATTTTCTACGTTGTCGTTGAGCGCACTCGCACGCACCAATACGCAGATTGATATTAAATTTCACGTCGCTTCACAAGCAAAATTTTATCGGCCTTTCTCGTTGAAACAAATATCAAGCCAACTGTTGTTATTACATTAAAATAATCGAATTCAACATCGTAAAAGTAAACATCAACTTCTGTTGATAAATAGTGTACCATTTTTATTTTCAAATTACTTTAGTATACAGTCCATACTAGACCATTAGCTACATGCTGTACATTAAGGAATCCTTGGTGTGGGACATTTGATACCTGGTGACGAGAAGACAATGAGCTGAGGTTGCTCTGCTGCAGCATTTTGTTCTCGCACCTGCCTCTCTCCCTTTGGTGCTCGCGATTTCACACGTCATGGCTTCCCTGAATGTCCACCCCTACTGCACATGTGCAGATAACGCGACTTCCTCTGCGACATTTGTCAAACTGGATGAATTGTCATCCCGTCCCTCCCATCGCTTGTTAACGTTTATCTGTTTCTCTCACTGTTTTCGTCTTTGTGGCACTGAGTCGCCGTACCTATGTCATTGTTCTCTTGCATACACTTTGTTGTTTACTAAGCCCCTCGTTATAATCATAGTGGCTTTGAAGTTTCAGTTTACGTGGAGACTGACTGAAACTAAGCCCAACAATTTTTTGTTTTTAGGAGACTACAGCGATAGCAATTATCAGTGTACTTGATAATAGTACTACACTTGAGTACTAACATATTTTACAACATTAATTTATGTTGTACGTGGAGCATACAAACGTCATCAGAAATTCAGAGTAAAACGTGTTGAATAAATGAGCAATGAAAACAGGAGGTAACTTTTTTTCCAGATGAAACATACATCTCCATTGCGATGCCGCACAATGGCAATATGGAAATTTTTCTTGAACACTATCTGCCTGTCCTGTTCCCTCTACTTTACTCGTTTCAATAAATAAACGAGGGATGTTTACAAAAAAAATTCGATTGAAAGTGAATGTTTTCTTTTTCTTATCTTTTTTTTACGTCTCAAGGTTTTGAAAAATATTTGTTTGACGTAAATTTGTTACTCTTCTTTTTCTCTTTGGCCGTTATACGTGTTGAGTACACGTGAAATATTGTACATGGCACAGGAGGTGTATAAGTTTCTGTGCAAGTAGGTACTGTTGCCGTTTAACATCGATCCTCCGCTCGATATGCCCAACCCAGTGGAGGCGGCTCGAAAACTTTGAGACTTTCACACCACCCACCCCTCGCTCCTACGGCAAGAATTTGTCATTTTTAAAGAAGTAAGCTTTGGAGACCTGCGCTCGATTTGAGAGCACGACTTTTTTCGTCCCTCGTCAATCTTTTTAACTTCATTCCTTTCGCAAGACAAAAGAAGAAATTGGACAAAAGGATCAACAGGAGCTAGGATGGAAAGGATGGAAGATGAATCGTCTCGTTTTATCAGGGACTTGCAAAAATGTATTTCTTTCTCTTCATCCATTGTTATACCTATACACAACAGAAGATTACCTTTCAAGCTCTGTAATTTTTTAATTCATCGAATTTACAATTAGACATTTATTTACCTCTTAATAGCTGGAGTTTCCTTGATCAACTGCTTTTTTTTTACGACACTTTAGGTAATAATGTTTGTTCACAAATTATTTAAACGAAATATTTGATTCAATATGATCTGATTACTGTTTACTGTCCAGGTAATTACACGAAGTTTGTTTTAATGCTTCGACAATATCCAAAATCCAAATTAAATGCAGTTGATACTCGTACGAGTCTTTGATATTTCATAATTAATTACATCTATTTGAGCTGTAAGAAAATGAAAACAATAAAAAGACAGATACCAACATTATTATAAAAAGAATGAAGAGAAATATTGATTCTAATTTATTCTCAACGCGAGAAAATTAGCTTGCAGTGGCTCTACAGTAGCAGCTCCACCATGACATTGAACTTGTTATGTCTTGGGTAAATATCGCACTAAGATAAACAATAATATAGAGTTCAGACCAATACAGAATCGTTTTCTCTTGAAAAATTATCTTATTAAATTATCGTCAACCATACATTTGAAATACAAGTTTTCTGTAGTCAGCTCTTCAGCGTTTATGCGAAAATAGGAGATTCAAGGGTGCGGTATCGAAGTAAGTATAGGAGCAGTAGCAGATGAAAAGCCGAAAGGACCGCAGTAAAACGAGGTGCCGGAGGAAGGCCTTCTCACGCAGAATGAACCACGTAATTCAGCGGCTTGGCTCGGAAAGTTGCGGTGCCCACCAACCAATCATCATTCCCACCCTTTCCCTTTCACCCCACAAGTTGAACGCGTCGTAATGCGGATAGAGAGAAGTGACGCCCCACTACCTCATGCCACAAAGTTCGAGTGCACTTTTGCACATCTCTGTTTACAACAACTTTCTAGATGATCCCTTTGCTTGGAGCAATCGTGGGTTAAAAGCTTTTCTACAAACTCTCCCTTTCGTAAGGGATCCGGAAGCCTTTGACCCCCTTGACCTTTATTGCGGGGCCCGTTGTTTTTTGTTTCTATTTTTTTCATGCCAAATGAAAGGCCTGCACGAGAGAAGGGGGTTATTGCATTTCGCTTGGCCAGGCAAAGGGGTGGAAGCAGGGAAGGGGGGCAACACAGTCACACACCGGAATTGTCGGTTTCGCGGCCAAAAGGTTTTTTACTGCTTCGAAAGGCTAACAGACAAAACGCATCATTGCCGTTGGCAATGTTTTAAAAGTAGAAGAGAAAGAACAGTTAACATTTACATGGAAAGTTTTTCAGAACCAATTTTTTCTGCTTCATCATCTCCCAAAATTGCATTACGAATCTTGTTTCGAAAAACTAATTTTGACATGCTTTTCTTTTCTTTTTTTAACCACCCAAGAATACAATGTGGTTTTCAGAAAACAATTAAAAACCTACAAGCCACAAATAGGGCCCTAATCTCTATAACAAGTGCAAAATTAACAGTATATGAAATAAGTGGCTGATTGGAAAATGCAATGAAACTCCTGAATAATCCTTGAGTTGATCGGCTTACGCAGCAAAATAATGTTGAGAAATCAGGATAAACTAGAAAGTGATTTTGTCGAGTTCAAGTACATTGTGCTCCGAGAGCGAGTAGCGGTACTGTCATATCTGCAGCCCTTAGATTTTCCGTGGAACTTGTAATCTTCCCTTCCATAAGAATTCATGCCCTTATTGTTTGTTTCCGTTGACGTTTTAGGGGATGAAAAAGATTAGCCAGTCGAGAGATAGAATTTAACCAGCTCTAGAAAAAGAGAAATAAAAAAAGTGGATACTAATGGCTTGCTATAATTTAACGAACGAGCAAAACCGTTTTATCATGGAGCGTTGAAAGTAAGGGAGTAAAAAGGGTGTGTCCATGTAAAGCTCTTGTTCGTTTGAATATTGCGTGGCTGGGCGCTGACGCGCGAAAGAGGACCACATGTTTCAATTGAAAGTTGATGAGGTTGGAGAGCTTTTTAAAACCATGCAAACACATCCGGGGTTTCCAACTCAACGTACCACGATTGTATCGTAATAGCTACAGCTTTTCGCTTTTTATGCGCCTAGATTGGTATTCAAATACCCTGTTCACTATAATTTCGTTTGCTTTTACCAACCAACATATATTACTCCGTTTGGCTCAAGTTTAGTCTTTCGAGACTCACTTCGGTTTGAAAAGTTTACGGCCTCAGTGATTGCGATTTAAATTATGAAACAATTTTGTTGTGTAGCGTAACGAGAACTGACTTTTTCTTAATTTTGTTTGAAAAAAAAGTAGATCCTCGTGGCATGTTTTATCAGAAATGCTGATGGCAGTTTCATGAGTTTCTTATTAACTTTGTAATTTAAGAAACTGTCTTTGCTTCTTCTAGTGTCTTGAACTGTAATAGCTTCTTAAAAATTTTTCAATGAATCAAAAAAATACATATTAAAGTTAGTAGTCGGCTCTTTCATCTCGGAGTCGATTTGAATTTATTTTGCAATAAATTATGGACTCAAGGTCCTATACATGGTTAAGAAATTATTAATGTATAAATAACAGTGTGGTTAAGAGGGTGTTGAATACCCCTGATAAGAATCTACAAAAAAAAGTTTTAATCTGTAAATGTACATAGGCCATCCAACATAAGTGTGTGTATCAAAAGAATCATAGTAAATTTCTACAAAGCAAGTGGTTAAACGTTACATTTTTGCATCCAATGTACGGATGATCCTTTTTTTACCAGAAAAAAAAAGTATAACCATATTTGTATGAATTTTTGAAATTATTTTAATTCATCAATGCTAGCACTGTTACATCATTTTTTACTACTTGTGTTGATTATCATCACTTAGACCATAATAATCATGTTTTACTATGATAGACTAATCCAAAATGAGAACTTTAGATGGGTATAAAAATAAAAAGAGAGAAGAGAAACGCATAGGAGAAAACAAAAACAGAAGTGAAATCCTTTCATGGCAACAGTTGCAGCTGCGGTAGTAGGCACAACGGAAGATAAAGCTTTTTTAAATTTCTTAAGTAAACGAAATCCGATCGGAGGGGGAAAACTTTGTGGTACACATGAAGGAGGTCAAGGAAAGTATAAAGCTCATCAGTCCGTGGTAAGTTGATCTCTCTTTTTTTTCATTCCTTTACTTAAACTCTATATGAAAAAGTCAAGTTGTTTGTGAGATTTTCATTCATCTGCGATTCGTACAATCCCTCTCTTATTATCTTCTCTGGATTACTTACCATCTCAATATCATTCTTTTTGAAATAAAATGAATAAATCGCGACTTTGCTGTGTGCTCTGCTTTTATTTTCATTATTACTTTTTGTTTTGTTTATTACTTTTTCGCTTGTACACTTGTTGTACAGTGGTACTGCTGTGACAGTTTGAAAAGTTGGCTTATCTAAGCTAGAGAATCGAGGGAAAGACGCACGTCGCGCTGAGCTTTTGACGCGGCCGTGAGATATGGGACGATAGAGGCAAAAGATAGCGCTGGGCTGCTGTGCTGGATGTGGGCCCAACTGCCGCTTGTTGGCGAGAAAGTTAAATCGCTTCGCCTTTTCCTCCTCTTTTTCCCGTGTACCTTCATTGGGAGCCACGAGTGGGCTATAGATGGACTCCCGAGGATTCCCGTGAACCCCACCACGAGTGATAGTCGAGCTCCACTGCCACTGTTACTCGCCCCTTTATTCCCTCTCTTGTTGTATATTTCTCACCTCTACTCACTGTTTATACTATATACGCTCGAATGTGTGACTGCCACGTCGATTCGTTTTTTTACACCGACTACATTTTTCTCAACTCAACGATATACTATGATTCTACTTTGCATGTATACATTATATATGCCTAACACTTGAATATCACAAACAATATCTGAAGGATCCAGGACAATATATCGTTCAATGGGTACCCGATATACCTATACGCGAACGTCCTATGTAATGCACTAACGTGTCCACTTTGCCTTTGCAGCGGCCGGCCTTTATTGCCTCGCGTTTTAATATCGGAGTAAGTGGATATTTATACGCGCAGGAGAGCCCATTTTCCAGCGAACGAGTGTCCTCTTGGCCTTTTGTTCTCCGGCTCCGAGGCTCTTGTCGGAGGAGCACGATGTGGAGGAGTGAGAAAAGGAGGTAGCCAAGGGGATCGGGTGACCGCCAATAAATACCAAAGAAACACCCATTGCATAACATGTTCGAGCCACGGGAGGAAAAAAAAGCGTCAAAGTTCGCACTCGATGGCGCCTGTGCTTGTTGTGGCCAGTTGCAGCGCTGCCACCTACTCGCAAGTATCGATTACGGTAATTGGCTTGGCGATCGAGGTGGGCTCATCGTGGCGTGCATTAGCCCGTAAACGCTTCGGTGCATCGGGGGTGGCTCGAGGGGGGTAATGAAAAACCCAGGCATGGCTGGCTCGCGTTCGCATGTACGCACCGATCGGGGGAAAGAGCTATCATATCGATGATGGGCTAGTGCCTATATTCTACCTTTGACCTAATCGACTGGATTTTCTCTGTGCCCCCACTTGATCATCAAATACCCAGAGGAAAAACACATGAAATCTTATGACACCCACGTTTGTGATACTGACTTCTTTTTAAAATTTAATTTGATTTATATTATGTTGAAAATTTCATGGTCGGTGAGCTGTGGAATTATCTAGTATAATGTGTACATGCACTGTTCCAAAAAATAGATTTGTTACAAGAAAAAAAGGCCATGCAACCAAAAATTTCCTTTTCTTAGGTGATTAAAATCTTGAAACAAAAATACAAAGCCATCTTGGATAAAAATTAGTCCATTAAATAGAGACTTATAACTGCACACATGAGTAATCAAACGTAAATCCTGACCTTCATACTTTTTGTATTTCATAAAATACATTATTTTATTGAAAATTCCATGATTTCTTAAACTTTTTGTGACAACATAGCATTGATGACGGTACAATGCTAAAAACTTACCTTTTTCAATCAAATCGATACTCAAAAATCGAAAAAATTATTTAGATTTTTAAGTCTTACTTATTTGTACGATAATGATGATAATAATACAAGTGTGTATAGAATACATATTTATAATTTCCAGATATATTTTAGAAATAAGTTAGTTGTGTAGTGACAAAATTCAACGTTATGGACTTAGTTATCATAATCTTATGTTTATAAGCAAAGAAATATATTTATCAAGTAATATAGCTACTTTTTCTATATTTGTATAATTATTATAAAAGTTACTTGGCACAATAGTTGCCGGTCACACTGTATTTTGATGTTGTCCAGCAGTATTTGTACTATTGTTTATGCTACTACACAATAATAGTGTCAGAATATGGAAGGTATGAGCATGAAAAAATTTTTTAACGTTGGTTGGCTTACAATAGAATCCACTTTATGAACATAATGTACTGCTACGATGATTTCATGTAGTTGATTAGTTTGGTATTGACATCTCAGACTGTGATATCAAATGAAAAAAATTAAATTACTATCATTTGAAATATTTATAAATTCGAAGAAAAAGGGATTTATATGCTTTAAAAAAGTTGACACTTGACACTCATTTATTTTAAAATAAACTTTTTATTTTAAATTGTAACAAAACATATTACAATACAAATTGAAGTGTATGATAATTCCTCTGATTCTCACACATCTGACAACTTACATGTGTAACACGAAAAATACACATAAGCTTACGTTAGAAGAAGTTTCAGGAGTAAATAATACGAAAGATAAACCAAGATTTGTAATTGAATTAACGTAGGAAAGTAAAAAAATGTTTGCCACAATGTATTCAACTACCATTCGGCTTATTTTTTTTCAATTTTTATTTATTTGTTTATTTTTTCATTAAATTACGTAATATTAATAACTTTCTTATTGACTGATTATCACATATTACAAGACAACGTAACAATCATGTGATTACATTATTAGACAACACCTGATTCAGGTATTGGGATCTAACTAACTTAGATACACATTTTTTTAACGCTTGCCGCAAATACGATTTTGTTGGAGCGTAAGTATGTTTGGGCACATCTCTCCGATGCCATGCATGCCATTTTACTCTAATCCCATCAGATTCTTATAAACACGTTCACTTAACGTATATTAGTCAATATATACAAAGTATACATACATTAAAAATTCATCATGTCAATTTGACGAAGAATTTCATACAACAGGTAGGTATATATTTATGTATAGGTTATAAATCGACGCACTATTTGCAGTCAAAAATTTCTTTCGTTGTTGCCGCGTCTTACACAAATGCGATGAGTTATGGAAGATTAGCTTAATTCGCAGCAGATTTGTTGAGAGCCCAGGAAAATAAAAGTAACAACAGTTGTAATTTTACAACATTACTGTTACATTACAACTATTGTTGTTTGTATTTTTCTAGGCTCTCAACTGGTGTGATGTAAATTTCGCTAATCACCCAATTTTAATCACTGTAACACGTTGAGAGTAATAACAAGAATTCGTTAAACATATTTATCATTTTTTGTGTGATTAAGTTACTCACTTGCATGCCTATACCCTCTTACTTGCTATTATAACCCTATACTCTTGCAACGTTAAGTCGACGTTTGTATACATATATTCATCATATACGTGAACAAACCTCTTAGGTATTGTATCAACTTCGATATTAACAATGTCAAACATCAAATAGCGCCAAAACTAATAAATGTACATTATTTACTACGTACATCAGATATAGACTATGAGGTGGTCTAATAATTTTCGTGGACCTTACATTGTAGAACTCAAAAGTTCAAAAAGAAAAGTTAGAGATGGAACTTTGCTTGTTTGATTTTTTAATTTACTGTCCCGTCTATGTCTGCATGGAAACTGACTTAAGTGTGTGTGCATGAGGCGCGTACCTGCACGTTTACGTATTTTTTCGCATTTTTTAAATGCTAAAATAAAGTGGTTTATGTGACTATCTTAGATGACGTAGGTTGATTATGATAAGAGCGACAAGCGTGAGATCGGCAATCCTGTGACAATTGTTGCTCACTACCTTTGATGTCACTGCAAAAAAATTCAAGCAAACTATGTAGCAGTTGTTCGTGCAAGAGGGATTCTTGATTTGCACAAATAATTTATTATACTCATCTAATTATCATTAGTTTTTTTTTTTTTTTTTTTTTTTTTAGTGATTACCTATTATAACGTAACTAACGTCCAAACAGAGGTTTTTTTCAAACAAATAACCTTATTAATAAATTGATTTTTTGTAACAACAAGGTTTGTTTTTATGCAAATATGCCTTCTGGAGCCCAATTGTCATAAACCAAAAAAGTAATTTACTTATAAATGAGGCAATAACTTGCTTGAATAGTAGATTTGATTCTATGTTGAAGTGCTGTTCGCTCAAGTCACTGGTTGAACGTCATTTCCATACAATCGATTTTTTAAAATCAAATTCACTTAATTAAACTGTACCAAACATACAAAGGAACAAATGAGGTAAGAGAGGAGTATACGTTTTTTGCTACTTGCAACTTTTTCAAATAATCTACACTGTGCACTGTATAATATACACTGTAGATAAAATGTGATTAATTGCTAACGTGTGTGTTGAAGCTTATTGAGTACGTGAAATTGATTTTGGTACAAATTAGAGAGCGAGTTATGTTGGAAAGGCATGAGATGGAAAGGGTGCCCTCGTCCGTCCAGAGATAGGGATCAAACAATGAATGGCAAATGCTTACCTCTCTCGGGCACAGGGTCGCCAACTCCAGTGCCGAGGTGCAGGACTTCGCTCGCCTGCTCGTAGATGTTTGGGATTTTGGCGATGCAGAGGAGGTTCAGGTGTCCCTGTTTGGTGTAGTGGAACGGCTGCAGCTGAAGACTTATTTCGCTCCACTGTTTGCCCTGACGAGGCGAGCGACCGCCACCGGCCGAGTATCCGCTGTAGTCGTGCTTCTCCAGGCTCTGCTTCGTCTCTGTGTCTTTCACCTGTTGATGAAGCAGACACGTGTATACGTGATATTATACAAACTTTATTATCGTCATTATTGCCTGCTGTATACTAAAAGAGTGTAGACAAACTCATTTGTGAGTTAAATAATGTACTCTAAATCTGTAGTTTTTATTGCGTTATTTGGGTAAGTCGATCGATTTCGACATAACAGCATTATTTCGTAGTATCTAGACATGGGTATCTTAAGTGCTTTGAACATTATTTCTGAACAATGTTCTGTTCAATAACTTTGATAAAAAATATAGTCAGTGAAATTGATACACCCCAATCTACTTGAATGCTGTTTAAATTGATTAAGTTTAAAGGTTTTTCAGTCATGGATTTATTTTTAACACCAACATATCAAACTATAAAGTACAATTTAAGCAATCGATAATATTATCCTGGCTGAGGAACGTCATGTATTTTAGAAGTAAAATCTTTTTTTTCATAAATGGTGAATGAAGCTAGTCATCGTTTACGCTTCTCGACAGTCAACAAACACCACTACAAACGAGTGTTATCAGTAGTATTGATTATTTCTTCAAATTATTGTAATATAGTGTTGTTTGGTAAATGTAACTTCAGATTTACAGTAAGGGACAAAATAGTGAGATACTTTATGACAACTCTGATGAATTTCTTCATTAAAAATCACAATTTAGTGATTCAATAAGAAAATTAAAACTTACTTAAGCACCTAAAGAGCATAAAAGTTATAAACAATTTATAACAATTTATGACATAAACCAGCGCAAAGCTTCGCATATGCGTCCTTTGTAATATAAAAATCTATGTACCGTAATTTAATATATTCTCATAAAGTTACATCAAAACCAGTGTTCTTACGTCTTTCACCATCCTCTTACATGAAACAAAATTGCAAACTGCGAAAGGTACTTTAAACATCTACGTGTTTGAACTAGAGGACGAGGCAGAGAAGTACAGTTGAAAGATCGAGTGAAATTACCTGTAAGTGAAACTCGATCAAGATTGTACAATCTGCCTCGTCCGAATAGATCAAAACCCTCCCAGAAGAGGTTCCCATCCCCCACTTTCGTACTTTGAAATTGCTTTGAAATAATGACAACATGGAGGGGGTGAAGCTGACAGACTGCCACAAGAGACAGTAACACAGCAGCGTCACCCGCAGTGAGCGCCAAAAACCTTAAAGTTTTAAAATATCCTGTGGTAAGTAGCATCTAACTAACTGGATAAGCGATACTACGTGTTTGATCTATTCGGACGAGGCAGATCGTACAATCTTGATCGAGTTTCACTTACAGGTAAGTTCACTCGATCTTTCAATTTTTTATTGAATAAATTTTGATAGTACAGATATTTATAGGACGAAAAATTTTCTGCAGCTTAATTCATATCGAAATTGACAATTTAATACGACATTTTTTGTAATCTTCGTTTGTTTGTGGAAGGAATAAATGAGATTTCGGAGATTACTTGAGCAACGTGTTTCTTTTCTTCTCTTTCACCTCACTTCTTTTCCATTGTTATATTATTCTACCAATGGCATAGCGTTGATTTTTCTCATGTTTCTGTACGAGACAATAAGCGAAGACAGTGTGTATTTATATCATAAAACATTTTCATAAAAATTATCAAATTTTAAAGCATTTCCAAAATCGAGACTTCAACACTCCAGAGATTTAAGTTGGAAAAATTTAGTGATTTTCTTAGTTAATAACAAGTATCATCATTTTATTTCAAATATTTTTCTTTGCTTCCAGATAAATAAATGATTAACATTCGTATTGCAAGATAATACCCATCTAAACTCGGTGCCATAGTATACATACCATTGAAGCACCAAAACGATTCTCTCGAGGTTTCAGGGCTCACCGTTCGAATGGGCCGAGAGGCACAGCTCGAATGAGAGAAGAGGACTCGCGTTACGCGCTGCCGCGAGAAGCGCATACATATATACATTATGGATGCGCGGGACAAGATCGAAGAGCAAATAGTTTTCAGAAAGCCATGGAGGAGGAGGCGAGTGGGCGCTTCATCGGTTCCCGTGTACAGGGGGATGGTGCAGTCGGGCGGAAGCGCCAAGTACTTAATGCGAGCTTTACGCTCCAACACTTTCACCGGCTCCTCCTCCTCTTTCCAGTCGCAAAAGGTAGCGCCGAGAGAATCCCAAACTGAGATCGGAGCACTGCACGTCTCCGACAAAGTATCTGTGCTCATGTATGGGTACTGCTTTGATGCTGTAGGCGAGTGCTCCGGGAGTATCGAAATCGAGGGGGTATTGGTTTTTCGGCGAGTAACTTTTGAGATGACTAATAGTTCATTTGCCATTTGAGCTTGGTAGATCTTGATAATTTTGTTGAATAGCACTGTTGCAGATGCTCTGCAGTTTTTTAGCTCCTGCACTACTTGTGACATTTCGTCAAAGTTTCTGCTGTCATCATTAGAGAGTTGACCAGGTTGACTATTTTCTTCAGTTAGATTGATGAGTTATGGGTTAGTCTTGAGTTAGAAATTCTGATTGCCTTCTGGGTGCCATAATGAAGAGAAAAATCTTCCTCGCCGATATTAAAACTAGTTGATTTGACTTAATTGTTGCTCATTGTTTTTTTTTTTTCAGTTTTTTTTTTCTCTTAATTATGGCCATATATTCTCGTAGCTTCAAATATTTGGTGTAGCTGGGTGAACCTTCTTCTTAACAGTTTAGGTTACTTCGTAGTACAATTTTCTTGGTCCTCAGTCGAACATTCATTCGTAAGGTGGCCTTCACCGCTGACATAACACACTTGTGACGCAAAAAGATGTATTGCATACATATCATGGAGAGAAACCATTTAAAAAGATCAAGCCAAAAAAAAACAGAGCAGCATCAGCTGGAAGACGAAAGGGAGATGGTACAAATGCAATGAAGAGGCGAAAAGCGAAAGGAGAGGCGATGTCACGGCACAAAACGCAAACTGAGAATGAAATTCCCCGGGACGCTATCGCAAGTAGTCCCGTTACGGCTCGTTGCACCGGAGAGTGCTGAGAAGTAGAGGCACTTTCCGACGCCAGCGTGCACTGAGGGGGTGGGGGTAATCAAGTTAGGGTATGTTTCTCTTTTTACCAGGAACAGCTAGATCTTGGCGAACGTGAGGTGATGTACATGACACTTGAAGGAAATCAGAATCGATAAGCGCAAGACGACCCCCGAGAGTCCACGTTTTGCTGGTGTACGGATAGCACCGTTGCTTTTGAGCTCATAAATCAGAGCAGCGAGAGGAGGAAGAGTGGAGCGTTGAAGCTCTCCAGGCACCCCAAGCGAATGAACGACTGCCTCCTGTGTATAATTCCATTGGCCGATGATGGGCCGATCCACCGGAGATGCAGTGCGGTCCGTATCGGTTATCGGCATGCATTGTCCAAGGGCGTCGTTGCTGGGCTCCCGATTGCGGCGATTACCCCCCTCCTTGTCCTCGATACGGGTCTTAATGGACCAGTCGGCCGGTGAGTAAATCATCTTGATTTATTTGTCTTTTTGGTAGAACCTCGACTGCGGCTGTTTTTTCATGGGATCAATATCAATCGTAAGCAGTACCACAATAAACAAAGGAAGAAAAATCGACCACTGCTTAAAATACATTTGGCTGGTAAAATGTGATATCACTACTTTAAAAAAAAAAAAAAAAAAAAAAAAAAAAAAAAAAAAAAAACGTACTACACATGAAAAAAGTTCCAAACTTTTCTTATCTCGACAAGTCTGCGAAATAAACACCTGTGTCCAGATAAGAACAACCTAGAGGCATGCGACAAACAGGAGCTTTATAGTTATTGCAGCATTACGGTAGCTTTACGCATGTATCAACTGAAGACAAAAAAAAAAAAGTAAGTTCGTATCTCGTTTAACAGCAGCATCAGCAGGAGTAGCATGAAGATATACGTATCCAAAGTTGGTTTAACCGAATTCTCGAGGTAGAGGAGAAAACTAATGGATGAAAGGAGAGGGTATATATAGGTCTCACTTGCATCGTTTTACATGTACTACATACGTGTACTATTGTAGAAATAAGCTCCAAAGAGCGCATACAAGTTTTTTGGTTTCCATGGCGAATTTGACTGTGAAAGGAAACGCAGTTGTTGCTAAACATCGTGTAACTACATTTACTGTAAGCTTAAGGTTTTTAAAAAAATCTGATGTATATTAGAGTAAACGAAGCTGAATCATAACAGAGGTCCCACCAAATACTGAGTTTGGCTTTGGGTACTTTTAAATCTCCGACGAGTACATACACTACACTAAATTAATGATGCAGTTTCACAAAAAATGGCTTGTAAAACTTGTAAAGGCTTGTATCTCATAAGCAGAGTCACGTAGAAGAAGAGCGTTTGTATCAGTGGAGAAAATGTGGATATTTTTACAGAATATGACATTTTTTTCATTCGATTTTGATAAGTGTGAAATCTCATGCAAAACCACTTACTCGCAGCTCGGAGGACTGTCGCTTTGTTAACTGTCGTTAAAAAAAAAGTTTGTTTTCCTTGAAATTTCAAACCTGTACAAAAATCAAAGTAAAAGTCAATTTCTTAGAAATTCCTTACATCCTTTACTTTGATCCAAACCACTGTGTATCCATTTTCAATACATGAGCCTTTTAAGCTTTGCGTATCATTGTCACACAGAGTTAATTTAAACTCCGGGAAGTATTTTACTATTTTTCTGTAATCAGAAAAGTTTTAAGCTTTGCAGGCCATATATAGTATCACTAATAAAATTTGTGAGAAAAATTTTACGGCCTGAGATGCTTTAATAATTACTCGCATATGCACGCAATATATGCTTCATCCAGTGTCTTCCTTTGCTGATTACACCGTAGTGTATACTCGAACGTAGACACGTTTAGGTGCACGTAGGGGAGCTAAGCATTTCTTTAAGGTAAACTATAAAAACTCGAGCGGAGCGATTGCCTTTGTCAGGTCGTCCTTCCCTATATTTATTAGGTTTCTCGTGGAACCATTGTGGCCTATTCACTCCACGGCCGTAGTTATATATAAATATACGGGAAGGAAGCGAGAACGAGAGAGGAGGAGGCAGGTATGGGCTGAGAAACAAGCTGTTTGTTCTGTTCTGAAACTCGAGATGTCTTTCTCGAATAACGAGGCACTCGAGTAATCCAACCCACCAGGCCACAACGAATTCATTGTCTATACTTGGTTATACGTGCTACAAAATTAATCCATCAAATGCCTCGAACTCTTGGAATTTTGCTCTATTATATGTGTATACTGTCGATGTATCGTGTGTGCGCCATGTATAGTTACCGGTGAGATAATTAGGTAGTAACAGAATAATGTTACATAACAGCTACGTGCAGATCTGAGAAATGACATCTCCTTTTGTTGCTCAAAGTTCTAAAATTTATCGTATTTCGTTTCATCACCTTTTGAGATTTTTACAACAAACTCTGGATTTGTGAAAGTTTCGAAAAAATTATGAAGTATGAGATATACCCTTGAAGTTACAAGAAAAATGTTTATGAATTACTGAATCCTTGATAATTTTTCAGTCATTTGATATAATGCGGTTGCCTACTTTAATCATTAATTATTTATTATGCACTCGTTACAATTGAAAATTAATTCTGTTTCTATGGCTGGTGCAACATTTGGAAGAATGGTTTCCTCAGTCATTTTTATGGATGAATTTTAAAATTCAGTGAATGTAATCAAATCGTCAAAAGTAGAAAAATAACTATCGTTTTATTATAATACCATCTAATTTTAAAAATGGAAAACCTTTTTTGTGATGAATCCTAGTTAACATAAATGTAAGCTATACGAGAAACACGAGCACCTTTGGCTCCATAAACCGTGAAAAATAAACATTTTAAAAATATTTTGACGTTGAACCCTGACAGTTAAAATTGTCAAAGGTAAATAAAATGAAAAAAAAAAAAAAAAAAAAAATGGGCCAACGATTGTTCCCCCACTTCCCGGGAGACCTTTGAAAGTTTGCCCATAAAGTATTTATTTACGCGCTGTGAATTTTTTCACTCTCCAGTGAACAAACGATCAATTACACCAACGCACTCGTGCTACAGCCATTTTTTCGGCACTGACCTGATTTATGGGTTTCCAAAACATCCGCTTGCCAAGTAATGTACACACGCTCCCAGGCCACACATTCGACAATCACACCAACGCCCGCCGCAACCTTTGAAACACATGCTTGGCACGTGTCCCGTGTTTACATGCACGAGCTTTTTCTCAAATTTTGTTCAAACAATCAATGCACGCGTACCAAATCCCCACCCAAAGTTCCACGTGTTTTGGTATGGCACCCACTTTGTAGCAGCATATACGCTTAGGCGTGTAAAGTAACGAGGGCGAATAATCGTCCTGATGCCGAGTGGGGGCTTATCCGAGCACGGGGACGTCAGCCATCGTCACGCCACATGATCCGCACTTGTCTTGTGCTTCGCTCCTTAGGGGTAAACATCCACTGCTTTGGGCGAACGGCAACGTGCTTTCGATTCCACATTACGTGCGGCTCTTTCTGCCACACACACACACATGCGGGAGCCGCGAGATAGTCGCTTCTGGTATTACGCTTATCTGCGGCACTTGCTCTCTCCTGTACGTAGCTCTGACGATCCTGGGGTGTTTACCCTACCCCCTCGAGGAGGTAGACGGGATGCCGGGGGGCTGTGCTACCCTTCGACCCCCTACTTTCAGGGCAGGATTTCCCCGCAAGCTGTTTCTCTTGACTATATTTTTTTTCCATCTATAATGATAATAAACGCTTTCCACGGAATTTTTTTTCTATCTCTTGTACCTGTACCTCCCCAGTGATGTTCAATTGAATGTTTTTAGGTAGAGGGTGCGGTCTTTTGAAGACATCGAGCGCTTTCTGAATATATCTCTTGCATTATTCTTTCTGCATGTGTGAATTCATCCCAGAAATCAGTAGGAAGTTTTTTTTCAAGTTTTTGTCTAAGTAAATAGCGTAAATTACACAAGTGATGGTTTCTCTTCTTGCTAACTTGATGGCGGATGAAATTCATTCTTGTGACTAACTTGAAAGTTGTTTTTCAAGTAAGCGCGTGCAGGGGAAAATATACAATATTTCATTCCGTTGAGCTTTCAAATGAAAGCTAAAATTTAAATGGCGTTTAAAAAGAGAAAAAAAAAATTGAGGTCCAATGTATGAGAAAATTTACCGAAACATTTGAACGAATATTCAGGCAGTTACAAAAGTCTTTGACATTGAAGGCTCGATTATAATGCCAAACCATTCACTCGTAACAGGGAGTGATATCAATGAACGTAACTTTTAATATTTATCTAAATAGGTATAAGGTTTAGGTTCAATCATAAACTCATCAGTATTCTTAAAATATAGTATCCAACTAACCTGAGCCCCGTTGAGGGTGAAAGAGAGGGTGACCAACGGCTTGGAGGGCGTCGTGCTGCAGTTCGCCTTGAGAGTGTCGCCGGGAGAGTAGTGGGCACGCTCCGACATGATCACGGGCTTATCCTTAGGTACGGCTGGAACGCAACAACAATCAAATCACGAAGCCTCGAGTCAACCACATATACTCTTGCAACAGCGACTCCCTATTCCCTCCGCGAGTGTACACGTTGTATACATGATGTAGGGTAGGTGCAAGGGCGAGGGACGCGCGCGATGATCACGTCATTTTCCAGTTAGCCGCGGGAGCTCATCCAATTTTCGGGTGCCGAGAGCTGATTAAATCGGTGGAAAGGAGCGAGACGAAGCTGCTGTGCAGTGGCTGGGGGTGACTGGACTCGTGTGTGTGTGTGTAATGTAATTGTTGGGAGTCGAGGCGAAAAATGAAATGGAGAAGGAAAGGCACGTACTTTTGCTGGTGTATGGAATATTGAAAAATTTTGGGGAGTCGCGGGAATAAATTGTTTGCTTTTCATTTAAATTGCATCGCGCTAGTCGTGCTGTTAAAATATAATGTCACCGATAATTTCTCGTCACAACGATGTACCAAAGGTTGGATTAATATTTCCAGTAATATTTTTAATATATATAAAAAAAAAAAAAAAATTGAAGAAAAGGCAAGGCATGTAGCAAAAGTACAATTCGCAATTTCGAATGATTTGTAAGAAAATGATGAAAAATTTGGTACTTACAAACAACAGTGAGAAATTTCGAGCTCTTCTGTGTGTAAAAGCTCTCTGAATCAGTAGTTGTTTCGCAGCTGAAGTTGCCAGTAAGTTGGAAGTCAACGTTTTTTATCACCACTTGATTTTCGGTAGAATCGTAAGGCTGAAAAAAGAAAATATTTATAAATATAAAAAGTATATTTATACTACTTTGTACAACATATTAAACATGCTTGAATAGTTAATAATCAAGCAATAGTTGTCAAGACAATACTTTGTTCAACTCGCCAATTGTGAACAGACGACGCTGTGTATCTTTTTATCAATGTATTTATTGAGGCACATAAATAAAAATAACAATAAATAATAAATCTTAATCAATATGTAAAAAAAATATGGAAATAAATTCAAATAACTGTCTCATACGATTTTTAATACTTTGTGAAGAAATATAAGAAATGTAATAACTCATAACCAAGTAAAACTGAAAACGAGTGAATGAAGATTAATACGACAGTGCTGTCAAATAAATGAACTCACATCTATCTGGATCCAGGTGTAGTTGAAAATTTTGATGGCGGGAGTCAGGCTGGGCAAGTACCTGTAGATCTCCTGTTCGCCGCGGTACCATTTGAGCGCGAAAAGGGGCTTGCCATCGAGGTCGTAGTGACAGCGCAGCGTCGCGTCGTGGCCCTGCTCCACCGCATCCCTCGGCAATATTTCCAGTCTGATGCTCCTCGAGTTCGCGTCTGAAAAATAAAGCGTATATTTGCTTGATTACAAAGGGTTGGAATTAATTATTTCATCGGGGCCACTGAGCTGTAATTTTGTTTATTTCTTTTTTTTTTTCCACATAAAAAAGAGGGGCTTCATTGATATTTTCCGGTGCGTCAGTTAGAATATCGTTTGCTTCCTATTGAGGTGTTATCTGTAGGTGATAAATTTGGTGGACAATCGGTGTGTTTATGACGAGTTGAGCGAATAGCCACTCAAAAAACAGTGAGTCTAGAAAAGCGTGTAAAACGGAGCAAAGGGAGGGAAACCTAAGGAAAACAAAGGGGAAGGCAACAACAATAGGGAAGGAAAAAAGGGGCCGGGAGCCAGAAAAACGAGGAAAATGCGAACTAGATGTGCACAAAGTTGGAAAAACTACCTTCCTCCCTCGGTGTCTTTCAGTGTTCCGAGTGAAAAGGAATCCCGCAAACGAAAGTGCGCTCCCACCCGTGCCGAGGGGATTTTGTTCGCTCCGTGCACATCTTTTGAGGCCACAACGTAACCGCCGCCGTCGTCGCACTCGTGTATGCTACAGCGTGTCATTATACGTAGTACTTATACTTATGCATATTGCTCAAACTATCGTGTTACTCACGACGAGGCTTTTGTTCAAACATTTGGTCTTCATGCGCAGGTGGTATTGTGCACACTTGCAGGCGTGTTAACATGAAACGATGCACGCCAGAACGAAAAATTCGTATCGCTAACTACACATTCACTCATCTGTGCCACCTCGAAAGAAAAGTGTAGTGTATAATTGTACACGGACGATATCTCTTGTTATTTATATGTATTCTGATGCTGCTTTTCTTTTACACATGTTGGACCATATAATTTTTCTGCTTAACAATTTTTGTAACAATAACAAAACAAACAACGAGTTATTTCATTTCATAATTTTTTCTTAACTCACAGGCTTGTTTAGCTGTAGGTGTGTTTGCTTCATAGGTTTCTCGGACATCGGTATTCCCCTGGTAGACGTGCGCTAGCATTGTGAAAACTACTATTCTTCCGTAATGTGCAAAATTATCAGTGATGCAAAGGGTGTTCATGGACACAAAACAGTCAACGCAAAT
Source organism: Copidosoma floridanum (assembly GCF_036245765.1). Classification (NCBI taxonomy): domain Eukaryota; kingdom Metazoa; phylum Arthropoda; class Insecta; order Hymenoptera; family Encyrtidae; genus Copidosoma; species Copidosoma floridanum. The sequence goes on along the minus strand of NW_028321886.1, from coordinate 2,640,789 downwards.
TTAAACCTTGTGAATGAAAATGGTACAGGTCGGGGACCCCATGGGACTGACTCGTGCAAGTACGTACACACATAAAGAAACCGAACGCGTTGAAATTCCGATTAAAATGAGGGAACAATGGGCCACCGGCGACGTCTCGCGAGATAATACATCTATAGTCGCACGTACCTTCTCCCGTGCCCTCCACGCGCGTGTGCCATGCCCCCCCCCCTCCATCCCTTGTCTACCGAATCCGTCCCTCTTTCACTCCCTGCTGTGCCCAATTGGCCGAAAAATGAATGGCCTACGGCTTTTTGTTCGTACGATAAGTAAAGACAAAAGACCGTCTACGTATGTATCGGAAAAGGTGGTACACAAGTATGGGGGTGGACGGTGCATCGGGTGCTTCGTCGGTTTCCAGGAAAGTCCCATCCGAGTTGGCTACATCTTTTGAATCTCAAAGACGATCAAAGTTGCCTCGTTAGTGTAAATGGTCGAAAATCCAGCAGGACATTTCCCCATCCATGGCTTTATCATGAACCGTGAGGGCCTTTGATGGGCGAACTTGTTACTTTGACAAACACACGTGTATCCATATATTTTTCGCAATTATATTCTCTAAAAGTCGCGAAGCGTATAAGCGGATGAGTTTCGCGTCCAAGTTTACTTGAAAATTAATCATTGAAGTTACATTTTTTTTTGAGCGCAGGATATTTATAGTATAATGTGAGTCGTAAGTATGTTATTAAAGTGATGGAGTCAAAAACACTAGTATTCGAGTAAAACTGCATTGACGTATCGTTGTATGAATAGGTGAAAAACGTGCAATGAAGTAACTTTAGACCAATAATTGTAAGCTTTTGTATTAGGAGAAAATAAACTCAATATCCTGATCTTGGACTGCGACAGTATCAGCTGCAATAGCCGTCCCACCCCCACGTGGCAAATTGATTTTTAAAACGACGCAATAAAAATTCAAAGCTCGTAACGAGGCCACTTCCATTCCACTTTCTGAACCTCCTGATCACCAAGAGCAGCGCAGCACGAAAAATTTCTCCTTTTCCTTATTCGTGCGAGTGCATATACCATACCGTACACTCACACACAAGATAGTATAACTATCAGGCGTCGTGTCATGGAGGGCTACTGCCCTCATGGAAATTTTGTTTTACCTTCGAAAGAGCTTGCAGGTACCACCACCACCACTGTGTACGTACCCACTGCTCAGTAACAGCTAACCCTGGGGAGGACATATCTAATATGAATGTCGAAGAGCGAAGAATAATATCGCGTGGCAATCGCAACACCGTGAATTCTCCCTTTCGCTCCCTCGACACTGTACCTCCTCTCCCACCGACACCGAGCTTATATATCGATGTGAAAATTTAACGTATGCATCTGGGGAAATAACAGCGTTGCTTATATGTAAGGAAAAAAGAAAAAGAGAAGGAGTTCGGGTATATTGTGCCTCAGGAATCGAAGGACGTTTTGTTGTTCAACTGTCCTGTACTGTGTTGCTGCAGAGTGTATTTTATAAAATTTATACGAGTTTCCACAGCGAATGATTCAACTGCACGGTAGTATATTATAACGATGAGGCGATTCTTTTTTAATGCAAAATAAATCAAGTTTAATCCAATAAAAGTTTAGATGGACGCGATTTAAAAAAAAAACATACTGTTGGTACATTTTATTACAGAGAGAAAATACTATAGAATAAAGGAAGCGAATACGCGGGCATCAGTCTCCAAATATACTAACAGCAAGTGTAAAAGTCATGTGTAGGTAGGATAAATAATCAGAAGTTAACTGGTATTGGAAAAGAGAGGTTAAAATTTTCTTGATCCAGCCCGAGGTGAGTCGAGACTTGAGAATTAATGCTGCTGTGCCTTTAATTACAATTTTTACTAAAAAAAACTAAGTCTTGCACTACCCCTTTCTTTCCTTCATTTTCTTGTACAATCGGATTGTACCTCAGGAAAATTTCCTAGTGAACCTCAAGGGTCTTTGTAATTTAAATGAGCAAAAATTAATTGTTTTCTCCACTCTGACCTCTTTCAATTTTCACAGCACAGAACGTGTAACAACGATACTACGAAAAAAAAGTAGAAATTCCATGCATAAACAATTTATGGGGATGAATAATGATAAATATTATTACTGGTGGAGTTTCACACCTTAGATCGACATTTTTTAAGAATGGTAGAATATTGTACAAAAAACAAATTTCTCGTTTCCTGTAAGTCATCCGAAATATATTGAAACAAGTTGTGAGAGAAAAAAATATAATATGAAAAAAAAACTAGTTAGAAAAGGAGCGAATAACTGTTGGCTAACCATTACTTTTTTTGGTTGAAGGAGAAAAGCCGTATCCAGAGCTTTGAAGAAAACAATAGGTGTTTCAAAGGACTTCTGTTCGAAGGACCCACGACTTCCCATTTACCATAGATATTATTCATTTTAATGCTTTGAAATTGTGGCTGCCCAAACTAGCGTCCTTGTATATACAATATTTACCTGAATCGCACTTGATCCTCTACAGTTTCTACTTTGCTTCGTACTGTGTATGTATCACTTTCTATTTTATTTCTGATGTAAAGTAAAAGCAGCAATATCACACCACCAAATTATCAGGAAGAAAAATTATTTGCAATCATTTGCAAAAACTGTTAGTACAATCAATAAAAGGTTGTGAAATTAGTTTTAAATTGATAGTTTGACGCTTTCCAATCACAATTTCGTTGCTGCAACTTATTTTCACAGGTTGGAACCATTAAATTAGCCATTTTAATTCATTGAATAGGTAAGGTAATTGTTTGACTATATTGAATCATTTTTTACAATTTTTGTAGTTGATACAACTGATTTTTTTTCCAATTATGGAGAAAGGTGTTTAATATCCAAAAGTTATGAAAGCAACGCAGTTGGGTATTTATAAGTTATAAAGTTTTAAAGAATAGATGCACCAAGAAAATAATAATAGGCACATGGTGATTTTCATTTATTACTGTTAAATCCTTCATTGAAAAAAAAATGTATGACATATTACGATATTTGTAATGATTGAGGATGGCATTAACACTGATAAAATGTCTTATTTGCTACACGTTGATTAATTTTTTCAAATCGTATTGATAATGATCATAGAAGATGCGCCGTTAAATAAATAGTGGACTATACTCTTTTCAATAATTATTCCAAAGAAACTAAAAACGTTTCTTATGCACAACAGTGCATTAGCGAGCGAGTGCAATTCCATTGAAATTAAACTTTTCATATTTTTGCAATGTGATAATAATTTGTGTTGGTGAATTATGTTTATCATGGTACAGAGAAAATTTATCATACATGGAAAAAATTGCAATTTTAAGGTACGATGACTAGGTGCCATTCAACATTCAAACAAATTTCATTAAGCAAAAAAGAGGGTAAACTTTTCTCTCCTTGTGTATCTGCTATTTCTTTTTTCAACATATATATTTTATTGCGCGGTTACATACATGAACCAACTGTTTTCCAACTACCCCATCTAGATCCACGGTAATCGTACGAGGGAGTGGGAAAACTTCTAGTGCCATGGAGGGATATAATCATATTGGCAAATTAATGAGTTCATATAGTTATAATATAAAATGATAAAATTTCATCCTTTTGTTATCTTGCCCACTGTTTCTAAGTGAGTTTTAAATATATGAAATTAAAATGCTGTGTTTTTTTACAGGAATCCAGTCGATTTTTCTAGTGATATAACGAATAAAAAGAAATATAAAAAACTGCTGTACATTGCGGTACATCTGTTCCTAAACTATAGAGTATTTGTTGTATAGGTGAGAGCTGTATAGAAGATAATACTGAGAAAATAAAGCAGCAGCAGCACAAGCTTGTACTCGGAGTTTGCCTCGTGGCACTACGTGACCTGCAATTTGCCATCGTCGAGGGAAAAAATGGCAATGTAACACAGTCTATCGGGTTATAGGCAAGGCAGCATCATCACCAAGAGGGAGAGAGAGTCTTTTTCGATGATTTGACTCGGCCGCTTTTACCTCTGCTCTCCCTCACCTTTAGCACATTACAAGTCCTTTTATCCGCTAGGAAATAAGAGAGAAACCCGCTTTGCTAACTCGTTTTTCTAATATATCAAGCATCTCTCTCCCTCTCACTTTTGTTGTCCCTACTTCTCTTATTTGACTGGCCGCGGGCTGTCCCGTAAATAAGTATGAAAAGATAAGAAACAATTTATTTTCCTTGATGGAATCGCGATCAGAATCTACGTTTCCTACAGATAGACAAATTGGCTGTATTTCATAGCACCTCCTATGTTTGTCTTTCTTCGACCAAACTCTCAACACTTTCTGTATTCGACGGTTTATTACAAAAAGTATGCCAAAAAAAATTATCAAGCCATATCCATTTCACTATCCATTCATCTCTTAATCAATATATGGATAGCCATCGATTATACACACAAGTTGGCTGGCATACATCATTTTTATGTTGTTACAATTCACGAACATATTGTTGTATCCTCCTTTCAAATGTAGATGAAAAATCGATGCATTCAATGATGTCTGCTACTCAGAAATAATAATAATAATAACATAACATAACCAATGAAAGTACGAGAGTAACGAGAGTTGTCAAATAAATATTGGGACTTCCGAAACACATTTTACACTTTCACATAATTTCGTGTACCTACTTTTCGCGGGTCAAACTTAACACCACTAACTGATCTTCTTAACGACATAACTTTTTGAGTGAAAAAAAAAAAAAACGTATTGAATCTTAAAAACATATACTATTTGTCCACGTGATGATGCACCGAAGAAAAAGCATCATCATACTCTTCAGCAAGTCCTGTAAATATCCTTCCAATAATTTATTGAGTAAATGTACGGCATGCAGGCAGGAGTATAGGAGCGAGAATCTTGGTATGTCGCCCATGTATATCCAGACAATGGGCCAGCAGCAAAACCTCGAATTCGCCGGAGAGCTGCATTGGAGGACCGTAACGTCTGGTGCAAGATATCTGAATATTCAGGCACTTGTCATCGTAATAGGTACCTTTGGACCCACGTAGCTGCTGTAGGGCGTATTGGAGTCACGCGCGCGTGCCCATCTAATCGGAGCTACGGGAGAAAGAGAGAAGGGGGGGGGGGCGGAGAGACGAGGTCGCTGTTAATCTCGACATGTACATCGGGCGAATCGTGCCGCTGACGCTTGCCCCATTGTTTGGTTGCCTTCGCCCACCTCTTCTCTTTTTCACACTATTATCCACCGTCTCTGTCTCGGCCATCACTCTTTGACCCATTGCCCCTTTCAAAACGTATGCAAAACACACTCACTCCGTGGAAATACTAAGTTCACGGCGTGCAGGCTTTTGCGAATGTCCTCGTTTGTGTGGTTACAATAAAATTTTAACCTTAACAGATCAAGTGGGGTACTTTTGCAATTCATACTGCAGTTTATCTAACTGGCTAGTCATAAACACGATTTCGTACTTACGACTCGTGGCTGCCTTTGCCTTGTAAAATTATTTCGCCATGTTAATGGAGCCCTCATGAATAACCCTAGCAAGCGATAGAATAAAAAAGGACAAAAGGGGGGGAGGAGTTTGGTGAGAATGAGAGAGAGAGAGAACGGAAAAGCGCTTGCACGTTGAACCAGTTGGGTGTGGGTGCGCTTATATCGCGCGAGAAATCTCAACTTTTGCAAGCGTCCAGAAAAACCTTTTTGTCGTCAAAAGGAGCAGAGCTGGGGGCCAGTGTTTGCTGCTAAACTGCTTTTCGCGCTCGCGAGGCAAGAGAAACTTTCGCTATTCGACCGATATCATCCAATATTGTGCGCTGGCACTGGTACGTATACACGTAGACGCTTGGGAAAGAAATAAAGCTGGTGTCGTGGGTATAAATTTCAAATGCAAAGGAGAAAGAAGAAGGGCATGCACGTGTATAATACTCGCTAAGGAGATCCAGGATGCATCGGACAATGAGTGAGTATACTTATTCGTTGGGCGCGTGAGATGGGAAGGGATACTCTAAAACGTTGAAACTAATCGTGGCCAAGACAACAGGCGACGCTATACTCCACAGACGAGTGAAGTCTACTGGATTGTAATTGAAATCAATGCACAGTATACTTGAATAAGAAGAATAAAGATCGTTAGTTAAGATTTCTCGTTTGCAGTAAATTAGAAAGATATTTGCTAAACAAAGTTATTTCGTAGATGAGCGTGAGTCCAATCATGTGTAGAGAAGATTTGGTCCTTATTAGAGCTTATTCAAGTAGAACACATTATTAGCAAATTAGTACAAGTGTAATATTTGTGATAAATATAATATTTTCTAGAAAAAAAAAAAAAAAAAAAAAAAAACAGTTTTTTCTGGGTTGGGTATTTTACTTCTTGAATCTCTGTAGTAGCTGTATTTTGTCAATAAGTTGGAAATCGAGAGAACGTCCGCCACCGATGGCTAGAAAAGTGATACGTCAAGAGCAAGGAGAAGGTAACAGCGGGAGCAGTATAGGCGAGAACGAGAGTGAGGAAAGAGATAGAGAGGATATCGATAAGAACGCCAGCCCCGAAGAGCTGGGATGGTGGGAATGGTAAATATGCGAGTGAAACTCGCGTGGGAGGAAAATACTGCAGCCAGGAGGATTTTGCTTGGCTTGGAATGTTGCCGTCGTTTTTCGTCAATCTGACTTTGTCTTTTCTTTCGATCTTTTCTGAACATTTCGAGGATCGGCCGGCACCGAGACAAGGAATTTTTATTACCTGACTGATATTAAAGACCGAGAGAAAGAGACAAAGGAGGAAAAACATACAAAAGCTTGCCTTATTGGCTTTTGACGATATCTGGGACGGCTGCCAACCATTTAATTACCGTGCACGCTATGGGGCTCTCGTAAAATTGATCTAGATGCAGTGCTTCGTAGTATAGACTTGGCAAGTGTGTCTGCCAAGTTTTATCCTGCAAGTGGGGACATCCTTTTACATTCTCTTTTCAATTCTTTATGGATTTGTTGCACAATAATGTTGCCCAAGTTTTTCATACAATTTTCTTTATCCACTTGATTCGTGCAACTTCAACTACTGCACGGACCTCCAACCCCAGAATTACACTATCCAATTTCCATTTCACGGACTAATTACTGCTTATACTGTTTTGCTACATTAATGTAGTTGAATAATGTCAGTTCGTTGCAATAATCTAGGTGTAACTCACCAATATTTCTCTAATAATCAATCATGGAGCAGAGCTTTTAGCGCGACAAAGAAGATATCTATGGAAAATTCAGTCGATGCAGGTGCTTCACACTTGGCTGCACCGCCAGCACTTCTCCTCTGCTCTCTTACCTTATTTTTCCGATTCGCCGAGTATCGGGGACCACCAAAGCTTTCGTCGCTCAATGAGCTCGAAACTAAAAAGTATCAAATCTCACGAGTCTCATGTACGTATCACATGTTTACAGTCTATCCTTAAAATAACTACGTAAATAATAGTTTAACCCTTTTTTAAGGAAAATATTTCACGGTTCATAAAATGAAAGTACTTACAAATATACGTCATGGCATTTATAGTTAAATGGTAGACAGATAAGAGAAGGTAATTGGTTGAAAAACGTGAACTATTAAAATGATCGAAAAAAAGAGTCGAAATAGTCGAAGAAGTTGAACCTGTAATTCTGCACCGTATGCATATCACAGGTGATTTTAACATGGGTTATTTTTTTCGCTGCTAGCTTTTATTTAATTTATCTTTTCACTTTTTCTCTCTCATAAACGTATACAGGTAACGGTTAATATTCCAGCGGTCAGGGCTTGGTAAATAATGCTGTCACCGGTAATGCGCCCCGAGAATTTATGCTGACAATTTTTACGACTCATCTGCTCGTTAATCTCAACGCGTTCGTGGCCGATGTATACACATTTTCGAGCGATGCTAGTGTGCTGCACGCGTGGCCCTTCCGGTGGTGCGGACTATGTTATATAGATGCATACGCGCGTGCACGCGATGTGTTTAATGCGTGTCGAAGGAAGCGTGCACGCGTCGCCACACCCCATTGTTTGGTCTTGCGAGTAATAGGTACAATAGCCCTATTACTCTGGCATTATTTCCTCATTTTTATTTGCACTATCTCGCATCGATCACTGTAAAGTAAACTGTCTTCTCCCCACCTCATTCCGCCTCATTCCTTTCTTCTTACTCCTTTGCATCGGTCTGCCACTCCACTTTTTATTTAATATTATACGTATTTACTGCTGCTGTTGTTCTCTGCAAGTTTGGATAAGTAAAATAATATTCTTGAGCCACTGTGATGGTCTACTCGCTTTATATCGCAGAACTACTTTTTTTTTATTTTTCATTTACGTACGCCTCGTTTCCTCCGCCCCGCGTGAGCGCGACATGAATAATGAACTCAACCCAAAGAGAGATAAAAGTTGGCTCAAGTATTTTGTTAATGCAAAACATCATCGCACTACCTCTCAATCTCAATCTCTCTTTCTCCCACTCTCCCACACACATAACTGAAAAAAATAAAAATCTAATGTAATCCAATCTACAATCTTTTGCTCTCGCTATGGAATTTTGGGAATATGTTTGGCACTCTAATAATTTTGTGCTTCAATTTCATCACCTCTTTTGAGAAATAATTTATAGTTTTACGTGTATTTTTTATACTGCACTTGAGCTTCAAATAAAGTGCAAATTGCATTATGTATTAGCTCCCTTACTAGGACACTGTGTCCATAGCTTCTCGATAATTACTGATTCAATTTATGTAATCAACATGGAATCGTTTATCAACAGTAAGCGCTTCGTGTTATGTATACAGTCACCAAAACTTAATTTTTGAAGCATAAAATTCAAACGATTGTTATTATTTTTATCATTAAAACAAGATTTTCAACTTTAACCACGGCAGTGCTAAATTATATCCAAGTTAAGTGTTAGTTAAGATTTTAATCCATATTGATATTAAAACGTGAGATTATATGGATATAACCTTTTTGCTGTTTAATATGCCAGACCTACACGTAAATTACCTACATGCTGTCCCAAAAGTTTTGGAGGCGTCATCTGGAAGGTTGGTTGGTTGGCTGCTGGTATCGACGCACATTTATATGCGATTAGGCAAGCATCGGCGGTAAAAACGTGTCCCGAGCGACGACGCCAGCTGTGGTAGCGGCACATTTTCCTCTCCAGCCTTGCGCCCTCCTCTTCGCGCCAGACTTTTCAGCCATTAAATTGCATTTGTACGTATATGTGGTTACAGACACATTAATTTTAAAATATTTATTCTTGGTACAGATTTTATTTTTTCAAAGTAACTCGTTAATATAAGCAAAACTCATTGCTATGCAATAAAAATAGCAAAAAGACAAAAAGGAAATGGTTTTTCATCAAGTATTTTTTAATAACTTTGTGTGTGTATCACACAAACATATGTTTGAATGTTTATGCTTTGCCTGTACAACTTATATCCAAAATTTAGATTGAAAATAATATTTTTACAGTTACGTACGTGTGTCTGAGTATAATATTCGTCTCAAGTATTGGAATGAGTTTTTTTTTTTTTTTAATAATTTTAAGAAAATGTTAGTATTACTCGTAGCATTAAATAAGTCCTGAGATACATTTCAGCTTAGGTTTCATTTCTTAAAACTGCATAAGAGAGAGAGAGAGAACGAAGGTTTAAGCTGCATGACATGAGCACTGCCTATACACAGCAACTTTATGACCCTTTCGCCGCGAGTGTGCAAGTGTGAGAGCACAATAGGGGGATGTCTTGGCTTGGGTGTGGAAATCTTGACGATTTACGAGGCGTGAACTCCTCTCTCTCTCTCTCTCTCTCTCTCTCTCCCTCTCATTTCTGTGGTCAGCTACGTAATAATACAATGCTCGTGCAACTCTCTCTCTCTCTTTGTCTCTCTCTTTCTCACTCTGTGGACACGGGCATTCGCAGTTGCTCACACAATTACTATATCATGAGGACGTCTGTCAAGTGCGACCCAGGATACAAAACGACGGGGCACCATGAAAGACGAGCTCGGGGTGACCACCAGAGCCGGGGATAGGTGCTGCGTGTTCTCCCGAGCAAGCCAGCCTGATCCTTGAAGACCCATCCCCGATGGCACACGCCGCAGCCAACAATATTACCCTCCTGTGCCTTTACCTCACTATTCCCCCGTATCATCTCCTGTTCCGTATTCCCTCGATTTTTTGGTGCCCCTAATAATGTATTGTTTTCTCGGTTTCTCGTGCCGTTGTCTCGCACACTTGGTGCCCTTTACTCTTTTCTTTTCGGATGACTTAGGAAGGTAAGGGGTGTGAGGGTAATGGATTTCAATATGTCTTGCTCTTTCTCAGGTCACCCCTTACTTTTCCTTTGACCCAACGGTATTATTGTTCCCGACGTTTTTAAAAATATATTTCCATTGATGAGAGATACCCATGGACTTGGAAATCGTTTGCACGACTAGGAATTTCTTTTTTTGCCATTATGTTTTCTGCGTATTTTCATGAAAGTTCGATCAAGTTATCCCGTTCATAGTTTAATTTATTCAAACGAACTTTGTACGTGCATAAAATTGCAGTTTTTCGAAATATTTTTGCTATTTTTGTAAAAGTTAAATAATTTATCTACGATTCACAACGAAATTTTGTACTGCTTATTGTTACGTACTTGAAACGATCACTGCTGCTGTTCTTAGGAAAGAAAACTAGAAGACTGAGGACAACTAACGACACAAAAAAATATGTTGGCATTTTCACTCGTTACAACTTTCTTCGCACAACTTCACTCCTGGTCCCCTTCCACGTACGGCTCGCAGTGGTGCTCTCCGTTCCTCTGCTCCCCATCCCACTGTCATTCATTTAGCCCATACTGTTTTTACGTGTATTTTCAGGGGACTTTATTAAAAGAGTGCACGCTCTCGTGGAGAAGAGAAAAAAAAGAACTTGAAAAAACAGAGGACAAGCCGAGCAAAAAAGAAGAGATAACCTGGCTGAGCAGGAAGAGGCAGGAAAAACATTTGGGGAATATATTTTCCGGGGTGACCTTTTTACTGGATTTAAATCTGTGCCTGAACGGGATGAGCTTGCGTGGAAAAAAAGGGGGAGCACCAAGAGCAATCAATTTTTTTTCTGTTTTCCTCTTTGATTTCGTCACAAGATAGATTTACTTACGTTTCGTTTTTACAAAATGCGGCGAATACTTTCTTGAGCGAAAGAGAACACTTTGAATGACGCTCAACTCAATATTATTTTATTTATAATAACAGATACTTAGCAGTGCTTTTCCAATAAGGTGCATGTCGTAATAAGCGTCGGAATTCAAAACTCCCCAAAATTGCTTTACTGCCTTACATGATCCACTGTCTTCTTCGTTACAGTAAAATTGAATAAAATCGGTACATCATTGATTACAAACTTTTTTGCCAAAGAAAAACGCAATGATATGAACAAAAGCAATGTCACTCGATACTCATGCATTTCAGGGATATGTTTGTATTAACGTGCGAGTGAGAACAAAAGGGGACAACAAAAACGAAGTGGCTACGAATTGTTTATTCATATAGTCAGTGCGACCTTCCGGTGACGCATTGCAAAGCACGTGTTGACAGTGTGGCGAGGGAAAGCCTCTTCAAAGTCCAGAGAGCAGATGCGACCAAAATAACACGATACGAGTGTGTACGCGATCATTTGCTTTTCCAGTAGTACTTGGTAATGGCAAAGTGTGAGTGAGGGAGAAGCTATGCTATACAGAAATAGCACTCGCACTTGGCTATAGTGCCAGTCCATGGCAGCATCAGTGACAAGCTCGTGCCCTTCAATTGGGTAAATGCTGAGACCTCCGTTTGTTAAAATTTTGCACATTCAAATGCAATGCACATACATGTCTTCCAAAGTGCACAAAGGGGTACCCATGAAGTGTATGTATGTAGCAGTTGATAATAGACAAACTGATGGACAAGCAAAGTGAAATATCTCAGTTAACGATTGGATCGCATTAATCAAGCATCATCCCCTATTTCACCTATCGTCACTCCACCGTCACATTCTCGGGTTTTCGGAATAATTAGGACCTGGAAGATATTCTATTCCGAGCTAGACTGCGGGGTGACGTCAAAGGAGAATTGATGTCTCTCGGAACAAGATTTTTCAGTGGAGAGAAGGAAAATGGGGGGGGGGGGAGGAAAAAAGAAAAAGAGGCCTTACAGCAACTGAGCGATAAACGATGCTTCGGTATCCATCTCCGTGAAGTCGGATAAATAAGTTTTTCGACATGCCTAAGCCGTCTCATAAATTTTCCTGCTGATTCCCCTGTGACAAGAAAAAAGACAGAGAGAGAGAGAAAGAGAAAGAGAGACGGAAAGCCGATATCGTGGTCTGTAATGTAAGCACACACACCCTGTACTTCTGAAGAAAAATTTGAAGGGGAACTTATAAGTTATACTATAAATGGTAGTAGTATTTTGCCGTTTTTCACCTTATAAACTGGAAAACTGCAAAGTTTAAAACTATACGAGCTGAGTCAGCTATCGATTATTAATTGATAGATCAGTTCAAGAGCTCTTAGTTCTTAAATGTCTTTCTGACATAGGCACAAGTTTTATTGGTTTGATAGCCTTGTTCGTTTGAACATTTCTTTATTGTTTAATGAAATTATACTATTAAATTAGTTGATACAATGGCATATTAACAAAACATAAGTAGGTTAATTCAAATAGTAAAAAAATGTTGTGGAATAGTTTTCAGACTCTAAAAACTATAAATTTCACATCAGAAAAAAAAGTTTCCAACACTGGTTATAGTTAATTTTTAGAAATTTGCAACCCTTACTTTAAAGTACTTTAATCGTCAATTTAAAAAATGTGAGTATAAACTATACTGCTAACTACAACAGCCAGTGGACACTTTTTTTCTGGAGGACCCTCAACTATAATTAAAAATAGATTTTTATTGAATAGTAGACCAATAAACGATCTCTGATTCATATATTGATAAATAACGAGTGATTTTTAAAGAATACATTCAGAAAGTAATTTTTTTAATGATTTTTTTTAATTATAAAGACAAAGCTTCGTTAACTAAATTTTATAGTTTTAAAATAAAATTTACATTATTTATTACGCGAAAGCTTTTCATCTCCTCAAAGCTCGATTAATAATTTTGAAAATATTTTCACGAATGTCTTATCAATACCGTGTATTTTTAGGAACAACTATTTTTTGATCCAACGATATTTTTATGGAATTAGTCTTACAGTCGGTCTAAATATGGAGTAAAAAAGCTTGTTTACCAGATGATTGCTCATTAGGATTAGTGTGCCTTGTACCAAAGGTTTGTTTGCCAAACTTAGATTTGAAGAAATATTTATATTATTTACATTGACTTTTAAATGGGTACGGAATTCCGTAGCATTAATAATTCTAGGTATGAAGCGATCCATATCTTCTATACCGGAAATGCCGCTCCTATGGGTGGAAAGAACGCGACAGTAAAGGAGAATCCAACTCCCACACGTCCAAGTGGTGGTGTGCACATATGCACTTTGCGAGTAGATCCACACATCGTTTATTATCACAATCCGCGCGCCACCACTTCACTTACACAACTGTACTTTTGGACCCCTTACATTTGGGGTTTCCCTTTCTCCTCCCGCGGGTGTATTATTAAACATCTTTGCCCGAGAGAGCCTCCGCTTCTCCCGTTCGATTTCCTCTCTTCGTCTCCCTCCCCTACTCAGCCCCTTTTTATGCTTTTTGTAGAAAGAGCTTGACGATCCTCCGTCGCTCTAAAATTAACCAGCCATTCCCACCTTGTGCTTCTCTCCTATGCCCACCCCTTTATTCTTTGTCTCTCGTCTACGTTATTCCCTTACGTCTGTCGGTTTTCTCGTCAAAATAAATACGTTAGCCATGGAATTGATGGCTGGGATATAGCTTATACCGTTTCTTACGTTTTCCCCAAGATTACGAGATCCGAGGAGGAGTCTTAATCTATGTATCCATGCGTACGCGTAAATCCTATCATTGCGACATCCCATAATTGATCGCCTTGTTTCACCCAAGTTTGTCTTTTTCTTTTTTTTTTTTTTTTTTTTGTATTGTTGCTTACACAAGAAGAATATTGCCTCCTAAGAAAAAAAAAATAAAAATCAAAAAACCTAAAGAAACATGTGGTCTTTGATGTGTGTAATAAACTATTTTTATGTATCATTAAACTGTACACAAAATATTATTGCAATTGGCTTTCACCCCTGAATAACTAAATAACTAATAATATCAATGTTAACAAGAATACAAAAAAAAAATGTGTATCACTGAATTATCGTTTTGATTTATAACTTTTGTAAGATGCCTTAGTTGCCGAAGTTACTCATCTTAACAACTTAAAAGCATAAAAAATCTTCAAACCTTTTACAAGCTTGCATCTAAGCTTCTAAAGACTAGAAATTTTCATGCGTATGGAGGTAAAATCTTTTTGGTATAAAAAAAAAACAAGGGGTCGTATCGTAACAAAATTTCACGACGCCAAAGCTCTCTTACCCATCCACCCGTCGTTCTCGCCTCCTTCAAATACATTTCTTGTGAGTTGCCTGCTTTTTTTGTCCTTTTCCCCTAACAGCTCTGCTTTTACAGACCGATATATACATAGACACCCATCAACTGCATTGAATTTCCTTACTTTATACTCGTGTCGAAGGTATACGTACGACGAAAGGCGCAACGCTCCAATACGCCCTGTTATGTGTCCACAGCTTTTAACCCATATATCAGGCACTGGTAACTCTAATGAAAAATATCTTCAGAATATACAAGGCCATAAAACATTTTTTGATCGACAAAAAGTCTCTGCTCTGATATTATGATAAAGCTTTTCGTAACAGAATTTCTAAAAACATTTCGAATATCAGTTCCCTATAGTTTCAACTCCTCTCCAGTACTTTTATTATTGATTCAATGATTATTGTTATTATTATTATCATCATTATTTTTATTATTATTATAAATATTGTTATTGATTCTATTATTATTTTTATACTAACAATACTTGCTATTTTTTAAATATTTTTTTACTTGTCATGTCTCTCTGATCGCTATAAGGTTATCTATGCATAACTCTAGCATTAACTTGTGACTATTAAAAATATTTGATTAGAAAGCTAAAAACAAAAAATTTTTTAATTTTAGTTTTCTTGAGATTAGTTCACAAGTATATACACGAACTACTATGCATATAAAAACAGGGGTGCAAGTTCATTAAAGTTTAAAGTTATAAATACTCTCATTGTCAGAGTAAAAATAGAATGTTACATACAGTTTTTAGTATTTTCTGAGTGACAAAAAAGTGACATTTCCGATAAGTAATGATAAAACTGTTAAGATCTAACAACCATCTACAGAACCAAAGTATTCCTACAGGAATTAAAAGAGTTTTACCGCAAAGCTAGTACCAAAGTATAAATGTGCTAGCACACGTGTGGTCACAAGAGGGGAAGTATCGGGGGCGAAAGGGCAACGAAGGGATGAGCCGGCAGTGCAGCTCGTTAGAGACCCACAGTCAGACAGGCACGCAGCCGCACATGCGAATTCCGTGGTCGGCCCTCCCTCGGAGGCTCATAACGCGCCCAACCAGCCGCACATACCTACTAGCAAACGATGTTTTGCTGCCCAGTCACCAGCTGGGACTCTTTTTTCGCGCTTTAATTTGGTTTGGCACGCGACGAGCATGGAACTCTGATTCGCGCATTCTCCTCACCCTTACCCGTGTCTTCGGTAGCGAGTAGTGCAAGGGTGCCCGGGGACTCCGGCGAAAGAGTTCCCAGAGACAAAAACCTCGAGTGGAGCAAATTCCCCCTGTTCATCGACAAAGTGCACAAGCACACGCGTATATATAGGTGTACTTTCTCTGGGGTCCAGCCATTGTGTCTCCCTCGGTTCGTTCGGCCTTTTTGCGCAAAACCATAAGGTCGCTGCTTTGGCTTCTCGGTAAAAAAAAGATGTTGTTCATTTGTTTCGAGCTCATTCTTCTATGGATTGGGTAAAGGCTTCCCAACGTGAGCTCGTCTCTTTTCGTTGCCGAGAGAACTTAATTTACCTTTGGGCCTGTTGTTTCGTCAAAGTGAAGGGCAGTAGTGGGTTTCTGCGAAGGTATTTTCCAATGTTTTCTTTGCCCAAAAATAAGTTTTACTTTAAATGCAAGTGGTGAAAGAACAAAGAGAGACAAGTGCTCGTTCGTGTGTTTGTACACGATGTTTTGGGATTTAAGGTGCATCAATACATGTTTTTTCAATTGGTTCCACTTGACGTTTTATCAAATGAAGGTGATTTTGCGTATATGCAGTCGAAAGCAAAGAAACAAAATTTACTGAAAACAATTGCCAAAAAATTATCTTCGGAGGAAAAAAAGGTGTTTTTTGGGATGGGTAAAAATCTAAAAAAACCTCGTTTCCAAGACGATAATTGCCTTACGATGGCGAGAAAAAGGGGGCGGGGAGGCTTTAAAGTCTAAAGGGCTCTTACCATAAAAATCTCAACACCTCGTGTACGCGGGGCAAAGAGCGTAGGAAGGAAGGAAACGGAGGGGGGCGGGCCGCTGCTACTCGCGAGCGTTTACGAGCCCGTGACGATGAAGAGTACCCGCCGAGCTTTATGATTTCAATGGAGCTTACACGGGTGTTGGCCTCGTCTGGCGAAAAAACGGACGCCGCTCAACTGCATCAGTGGTGGTGGCCATCGGCGAGACGCAGTACCCCCCCCCTTCGGTTTCAAGTCACGAGTGAACGCGCCTAAGCGAGAAAACAACCGCTCATTGTCGGCTCCCCGCTGCGCCCGTTTCTTTCAATACACGTACACACGTTACCCGCACCAAAGAGAGAAATCAGTGAGTTAAACTTTCGAGGAACGGGGATAGCAGAGCACGCCTCGAAATGTACATGCTGCGCTCGCGATGGGGAGTACATCGGAGGTGGCTGGCCAATAATGAAACGGAATTTCAAGTACGTAGACGATGTAGTTTTGGTTTATCGACACAACGAATCTATATATGATGGGGTGTCGATGGGTGAGATAAAGTACGGGTCGAAAATCATAAAGTTTTTTGCTGATGGTTGTCCGAAAGCGATAACCTATGACTTGGGTGTTTCGTAGGTGTTGCATACGCGGGAATTGGTTGAGATGGTTGATTACCATGGCCACTGTTATCCTTGATTAAAAAATAAGGCTTAGCTTTGTTTTCATGATCTTGTATTTAACAATAACTAATGAAAAAACGAAAATGGATAAGCTTGTTTTTGTTGTTGTGCAAGTAAACTTCTAGCCACCACATTTATAACGTAACGGCGTTTTTCCTTGAATTTCTCGCTTGTGGTCTCTAATTCCTTCAAATTTATTCTTGAAAAATGGCACCAAAGGGTTGGTAGGATTAAGGTGCTTTTTATGCACTAATCATGCACCGATGTCGTCTTATTTTTCATACTTCCACTTTTTACCTATACGTAGTTACTTGTTAGACTCATGAGATTATCTCTTCCTCTCTTGTGGAATAGCTGTGATGCCGGTTACCTGTTACTAAGGATTACTCACAGTATTTACGCTATTTATCTATTGTAAGGAATAAGATAACGAGTTGGGCCATAGCTGATTTTCAAAGCTGATTTTCATTGAAAGCTGTACTAATATACAGACCTATTCATGAAAGAATAAAACCACAAAAGTTGTGCAAGATAGAGATAGAGAGAGAAATTGATAAAATCAATGGACAACTTGACAATTTAGCTCCCTCATATTTAAGCACAATAAGGTAGTGCGATGCTAATTGTATAACCAACACAATGGTAAAAGCTTGATCCACGTAACAAGTTGAGCTCTAGTTGCAGTTAGTTATCGGGTAACATGTAACAACGATCCTGGGGCTCATACGGCTATGTACGTATAGTACCTGTAACAATTGCCATCGCTGTAGTAATTTTCTATTCATTATTATTGCTATAGAGAGACGATCTGAGGGCATATCGTTGTAGCCACAAGCGATTGACTCATTGTTCGACTCTAAATGACTTTGATGTATAACTAGAGCACAAACGGAGAAGAGATCGAAATTAGGGATGGGAATTTACAGGGCTGAGAGGGGGGGGGGTACGAGTATAGATACAAGCTTAATTTAATTATCTGGTTGGTGCACACACTGGAGGTTGTTTGCGCGTACGCGGAATAGGGATCATTGCTGCAGCTATACTGATGCATGAAAACGAGGTCGAATACAGGAGGCCATAAGTATAATACGTTCGTAAGCAAGGTTGCTTGAATCCCAGGTAACACCAGGATATATGTGGCGCGCGATTTATGTATACAATATATATATGTTTTTTTCGTA
The DNA here is from genome assembly GCF_036245765.1 of Copidosoma floridanum. NCBI lineage: Eukaryota > Metazoa > Arthropoda > Insecta > Hymenoptera > Encyrtidae > Copidosoma > Copidosoma floridanum. Next base: position 2,622,427 of record NW_028321886.1, on the reverse strand, counting down.
CACCTTACGATGCAGGAGACTCGATTTTAAATTTTTTTAAAAAGAGCTACGATGTAATTATGAGAACATATTTCTTACATTAAAATTCGATAACACGGTAAAAAAAAAACAGGTATTAAGACTTGGTTTCTTTTCAAGAATCAGTTAATTGAAAATTGGACACTTCCAGGGTTGATGTAAGTGGTGTCAATAGAAAGAGATAACGTCCACCACTATTGTTATTTCTGTTTTTTGTAATGATTGTAATATAGATTTTTTTTTCCAAATGTGTTTCTAGATTTCCTTGAAACTTGGCTACCTTTATTTAAAAAAAAAATTTTTATTTCTGGGGAGTAAAATGAATTCAATTTTCATGGCTACTTATTTTAAAAGATTTATAAAACTAATTGACATAAAATAATAATAATATTCGCTTTCAAAAATATTTTTTCTTATTTATCTTGTTCGCTTGAGATTTGGATAAAAAATTCTTAGTCTTTTAGGTGTACGTGAGAGAAAAAAGTATTTATGCAAAGTTAAATTGGCTTTAGCGATAAGGAAAAGAAGGGGTATGCAGGTAGGATTACCAGAGTACGGTATTTCGAGTGGCTTTCTTGCACCGAGCACAATTGCGTAATTTTTATGTGGAGCAGCTACTGCAGGAAAGAAGTTGGATACATTCTCTATCTCTCTCTTGAGAAAAAAAAAAATTTAAATCACCCTAGAAACAGCGTGATGCATAATCATAAGCAGCACCAGCGGTAGCAGCAACGAGAAAACGAGTCCGGGGACCTTTAGTTGTTTTTTTTTTCTCCTCCCCAACAACAGCCTGCAGTTAAGCGTATTTGTATGCAAAAGTACGAATGCACTCTAATAGAAGCGCCGAGGAAATTGGAAAATGGTACCTTCCGACAGCTCATCTCGGCTATCCTCCGTTCGAGGGTTGTTGGGGTGGCCGCCGAGAGACGGAAGAAGTCGAGGAGGGACGAATCCAAATGAATTTGTTCGTCCCCACCTTGAGCTTGTAATCAAGGGTAGGTTCAAAAGAGATGGGGATCCAGAGGAAGGGTTACTCTGGGCAGTATGTAGATGCACCAGGAAGGGGTGCAATTAAAATGAGCCGCACTGAAAACTGTGGGAGCCTCCTACGTTCTTTCTCTTTTCAGCAAAGGCCGAAATTGCTCGTTGGGCTTGTCACCCAGGCTTGAAAGGAATGTAATCAAATCATTTACATATTATAAACTAATATTACACTTCTCTAAATTTAGTTCATACAAACCTCCTCTTTCTCTCTATTCGGTACGTGTATCTTTTTTAAATATTTATTACTTTTTCATGAATTTCATTTTTGGGTATTCAGTAGTATACAAAAAAAATTAAAGGTATGTATATTATTAATGCTTTGGTATATACTTTGAAGGGGTGAAAATAACCCCTAAAGTTTACAATCCTAAACTGTTTATATTTGAAGTTTCAACAGATATTTTGAAGTAGTCTTAACGTGAAAATATTTTCAACTAAATAAGTATGTTTGGATAACTTATGTATTCTATATCAAGGAATGTTTTGTTTTGTTTTTTTTTAATTTTCCTGATTTTAAAAAATTTTTATTTTTAAAAAGTTAATATTTTACCCCTCAAATTGAAGTGTAGCAATCCTAAGTAAATCAAGTGAATGGAATTCATTGTTCTTTAAATCATGAATATTTTCTCGTTGAATCTATTTCAAAATACGCATTGAAAGTCTCAGTATTATAAAAAAAAGGAAGAAAAAAAAAACGATTTTGAAAAGGTTAACATCAGAGATCATTTTTACATCTCATGTAAATATCTCTAATTCTTTAATGTAGGAACCACAAAATAACAAAAGAGATCTTTGAACTCGGTAAGTTCAGGCTGAGGTATTTTTCGAAAAGAAACAAAAGTCAAATAACGTTATTTTTATTAATGAATCACTAAAGAGACGCTAATAAAATGAGACATCACAATAAAAGAGATCTCGTAATTAGAGTTTAAGTAATTTACACTCTGAATTATCATCAAAGCCCACAAGGTAAAAAAAAATTCATCCATGCATCAAATTTCTTACTTTTCAAACGGGTGGTAAGGATAACTGAAAAAATCGTGTACATGCAAAACTCTTCAAGGGCTGATATGAATCATCAAAGTTGGTAAAAAATTCACAATATTTTTTTCATTGTCGCACTCTCACAGTCGTGTAATACATATATCTGGTGCTTTTATATCCTCATTTGATTCTATTAAATTCTGAAACCATACCAAAGGTATTCATCTTTTTCTTCTCATTCTCCCTCACCTTCTACGTTTCTCAATCAGTCTTTTACACAGTCTCTTCTCTTATCCACACAGTAGTAGTATTTCATTTGCTTTTCATTTTACACGGATATAAAAAAAAACCTCTCCCTCCCTTCTCCTTTTTTTAGTCGTTAGTGCCCCTATTCTTATACCTTTCTTCTTTAAAATTACGTAATATAAACGATAAATATATGAGCTCACAGTAAATTTAGCACGTTTTTTTATTCAATATTAAAGTTTAATTTATCTCCTCACGAAAAACTAAAAATACTATACTTTGATAGCTGATTATCGCAAAGACTATACAAACACCTCGTACAAATGATTTACTGATTATTTGATTCATTTGCGGCTCACTTTGGAGGATCAACACAAGAGTTGGGAGGAAAGAGAAATACTACACCGTGGCTAAATACTCCTTTACTTCGCTAGCAAACACCCAACATTTAAGCTACTAATAAGTATGTATGTAGGCCACAATTTAGGATGTACATCTACGGCTGCGTCAACAACTTGCAACTCCTCAAATGAACAACTTGGCGGAGTCTTGGTGAATAGTATAGCCTTCTACTTGAGCAAGTTGTTGTCATTCGTCAGGTGCATTATGCGGAACGCGTCTTTTGTTTCTCTCTCGCAGTCATTGCGACTTGCCTCGACAATTACGTCCGAGAACCACAGCCGTGAGGAGGTGCTCGCCTCGCTATTCTCAATTAAACTTGCGAACGAGGAGCCCGAGAGATTACCCAGCCGGCCCGTAAATTCATTCTCGCGGTCGCAAGCCGTATCGTCTTTCCAATTAATGCACGTGGTCCGCAGCAACAACAGCAGCAACACCGGCGACAAAGACGGGGATGACGTTGCAGGTACTACTAACGCAATGTCTTCGCTACACTAAAGTTGCAACTGCCCAGTCGAGGTATACGTGTCGGGGGGGGGGGGGCAGTGAATGAAACGCGAAACCCATTCAACAATGCACTTTGCGGGAGGAGTAATGAAAGTAACACTTACCCGTTATGAGGAGCAGGAGAGCCATCAAAGTAAGCGCCAGCGAACAGTCAGAGCGAGACACGGCTCTATTGCTATTGTCACTGTTACCCTTTGACTGAGCCATGTTTACACTCTTTACTATTTCCTCAAATGTCAAGCATTTGTTGTGGCTATTGTTCTAAGCAATTTGAGATTTGTATATAAATAATGTACGCCACTGTGGAATCCAACCGTGGAAGCTACCTAGGAGGAGTTGGTGACTCCATCTCACACCACAAGAGTCGTTATGTGTACATGCAGCCTCACCGAAATTGGTAATTACGACAACACCAAGTCACTGGCACGTCAGCGTCGTCAAAGGTACCAACTGTTGTTAATAAAAGTAATTTGCCGATTTTGCGGTCAGTAGTTGGCCCACGTTGATCGTAACTTCACTGTTATTCAAACACCCACTGCTCCGAAATGCGTAGCACCCCATCCGGTAGGAACAACACAATTTGCTCGCCACACGTGGTGCTATTGTTTACGTTTTGGTAGACGCGATGCCGGAGAGACGGAGTTTTTTCAACAACTGGGCCCATTGCCTACATATCGGAGCAAACGTCGTTCGAGGCGCGCACCAACTTCCCGAGTGCAATGTACTCGCGGTGCGGCGTAGCACGAGAGAATGAGGGGGGCCCCGACCGCGTCACCGGCGCTGCTACCACTGGAGGCGCATGCCCGCCGTCGCCGCTGACACGCCACCCCTTCCCCCGCACTTGCAGGTCCACCCTTTGCTCAAAGATTGCGTGTGTGTGGGTGTGGGTGGATGGCCCACACGAGTTCAGTTGCTTGGGGCATGTTGGTGCTCGTGACGCCTCATCCCCTCATGGTTTTCCAGGTATACTGTATACGAGGTGGCGGGCGATCGGCTTGCCCTTCGCATCAATCCAAATCTTCGGATCAGATCTATACATTATCATGCCGTGTCACAGATACCACGTTGTTTTGACAGGTGCCAGAAATGGCACGTGGAGAAGAATTAATCGGAGCTACATTTATTATCATTCGACGTTAGGATACTCATACTTTGAGCTGACCCATATTTCTGTGGATGAATGTGATTGTTTACTTATTTTCGAATACCATGAAACTGATTAATTTAACTCGTAAAAAGTATAAAATGGCACAGTCTTGAGTTTTTAAATGGCACACTTACATGACTTGAAAATTAATTTTGTATGAATAGACTTTGCCATGGGGCTATGTATTGGTATAGACGGTTTCAAAATAATAGCTTTGTCTTGCTAAACCCCAATTTCCTACATTTTGATAGACATAATATGAATGAGCTACTATTTACTATTTATAAAGTCTAGAACGAGTTTTAGTTGATTGATAAACCAGAAACAAAAATGTCAACAATTCAAAAACTTAGAAATGTGGGCTTCTCTGGTATACATGTATACGATCGGCCTTGCATGGCGACCGCACATTGGGGCTGTAACGCGTGTGGACATCACCAAGGCATCAGTGGCCAACGATTCCCTCGTTTGTCCGCTCCGATGGTCGTATCGCTCGTATACAGTTCTCGTACCAACGACTGGACTACTGCACATACCGACATGTAAGGTACTGTCCACGTACCACCACGTCTAGGGGATGAGGTGGGGTCGAAATGGCTGGGCAGGGCTGCAGGAAGCAGAGATCACCGGAAGGTCAGCTCCGCTGCCATACGAGTCTGCGGATTCTTTTTACGACTTTCTCAAATGCTGTTAACCCACATAACAAAATGCTCCTATCCACCCTCGTAGTGCATCTCTCTTTTTCCCTTCCGTCGTGTGCAGCTTTCAACGACCAAGTAGTGGGGTAGTGTTGTTACTGGCGTAGATATGTACGTACAAGGTATTCAAGTAGACAATAAGTGTTTGTTTTTTCTCTTTCTACAAGAATAGCAAAAATGAAAATAAAAATAGAAGAGTGGCTCTTTACGATACATCTTTCTTGCCAATGTTGTTGTTGATTTTAAATTCTATACTTATTTTATTTTCCAAATGTAAAATCATAACTTATATGCATACATACGTACGATATGTCAGTGAAATGTTGTTCTTGCTTTGGACTGAAGAACGTATTGATGTAAAAAAAACTCAAATTTCTCAATAGTTGTTATAACCGTATGCTTTAACTTACTGTAATTTGTTTACAAATTGTGCAATGAGTGTTAAATTTATACAAATAATTCCAAAGAATAGAAAATTATTTACATCTGCGATTGGTTAAAACTTTTTGTCACTTAGAAAATCTGTAATTGTTTGTCAAGGAGTCCAGATTATTCGATAATAAAATTATTGTCCCTCTAAATTTTACCCGATATTTTTAAAGACGGATTGTATATATGCTTAAATATAAGAATACCGAGAATCATGTGTATAAATGTCTTCATGTTGTTACAGTACTGTGTTTGTATACAGTTCTTCAAATGTGCTTGAATGTAGTCACGTAAATGTATACATTTTACACAACAGATGTGCATGTAGTTTTCAAATTACCACCCGTGCGATTGTTCGAGTTTCTAATTTAATTTCTGAAAACTTACATTATTCATCAAAGGCCATAATCTCACGCGAAATAAATCGTACGTATCACGCAATAAGGAAATCAAGATTACTTGTAGACTAAGAATCTGATATCTTGTACTTGCAGTAAACTATTATGCTGAGTAATTTCAAGCAGTTCTACATTTCACATTGAAACTGAATTTTCATTTGGGTATACACCACAGAGTTCGAAAAATGATTAAAAAAACCACCAAATCTGTATGAAAAATAGAGAAAATTGATCGAGCCATTCGTGCGTTCGCATGAGCACGCGAAAAAGAGTGAGAAAAAATGAAAGACCGAGGGGGTGGATCGAAAAAGGATGGGGTATGAGGAAAAAAGTTGGAGAAAAAGGAGAGGTGTGATGTGGAGGGACGAGGGAGGTCGCTAGAACCGCTTGGCAAACTCGTTGTTGTTGAAATTCATGTGGTAGGTGAGAAAGAGGGATATAGAACACGAGCAAGTGGGAGTTGAAAGAAATGGTCGGTGGAAAGCAGGGGAGCCGTGGCTACACACTTCGTTGAATTATCGTGTAGTCTTGTTCCTTCGTTCGGGCCGACGAGCACTTTTTTGTCCCTGCACAGACACACACACACACACAGACAAGAGAGCGAACTATTTTCTGGACACAGAAAAACGCGAGAGTAGAGAAAGAGAAAAGAGGCAAGGAATAAATACTCGCAGTGCTACCAACCTAAGTTATCATTTCCCCTTTCTCTTTCTTTTTTTGCTCCTTCGGTCGCCCCTTGTAATAATCTCAAGCTTACCTTCATCGAGAATGGATTACGGGGAAGGAAGTGCTGGGGGCAAAAGAAAAGCTTAGCAAACGAAAGTAAATCGAGTCAAATTTGTGCTGAACGAATTTTCATTTGCACGTGCCTGCTTCCCTCTAATCATCTCGCGTTTTCTTTTTTTTTTACATTTTTCGAAAAAAAACTTCAAAAACCTTAACACACACATGGTCTTCATAATTATTGTTGGTTTGGTATGTAGTTTTCGTATAATAGCATAGGTTAGATAACTGTGGAAAAAAAATCATACGTAGTCTCTGACTTTCTCACTTTTTGGTCACGTCATGAGAATACATTAGTCTACATTGGACTATTATTCTAGACAAAATTATAAATTTTTAATCTTTGATGTCATCCCAAAATTCTACTCTTGAGCCTAAAATTCGCCTTCTAATCAGCATGCATCTGGCTCTGATTACCTAATCGTTATATTTTTAACGCCTAGCTACTTTCTGTTAACGTGATACACGTTTTTTTTTCTTTCTTATTTTAACATACATTTCAGTATTGGTGTTTCTTTTTTCCATCCATCAGAAGAAAATCCCTCGGGGGATCCGCCACATATGCTGAGTTCGTTTGAGGATTTATTGTTCGCGCGGTCTGTTACACAGTATATTCGTGAGAAGGAAGAGAACGTGCCTGCAATGCAGGAACATTATTTTACCATGTCACCTTCGAGTGAAAAATGATTTTGTCTTATACGTCTCGTTTTCAATTTTGTGTGTTGTTGTCCAATCTTGTACTCTTCTAAAAGCCGAAACACATTTTTATCTGAAGTCTACAACTGTCAACGGGACGAGAAGATGATTCTTTTTTAATATTAATCGTTAACAGCTCTTTTACTGCTGTACACCAAATTGCAGGTGTCAACAGTACTGTTTGATTTTAAAATATTTAGAGATCACTATAAGTTGCATCCTCTAATTATTTTAAACCTGTGTCAATGACGTCCGTTGATGTCGTCAAATGCATTTACATCAGTCAAATAATTTTGTAGTTAAAAAATGCTTAATCAAGACAATTTAAAATTATGCTAATTAGTAAGAAAAAAAACCAGATACCTCGTCTATATATCCATATTTTCATTCAACAGTAAAAAAACAGGTGAAATAAACTACAGTTTAATATCCCCAAATAAAGTAACTGCTGTAACACTGTAAAAATTTCGAAATTGTGAAAAAATTAGTCACACTTCTTCTTTTTCTTTCAAAACCTCAAAATTGTCAAGAAGAGAGTTGGGATTTTTTTATAAATGAAGTTCCAGATACATGAATCAACGTGTGGAAAAAAGGCCATTTGTTCGACTGACACATGGAGAACAAGAAAATAAGGGAAGTTGGGAGAAGAGCCGAAGAAGAGCACATCTTCTGTGCTTACCGAATGCATTCGAAAGCCAGAATCTGCGGTTTTTATTGTTCTGTAGCTTTGGAACTGCAAACGGAGGATGCGTATTGTTCGTTCGACCAAGTTAAAGCCCGGATCAAATCCATGTGAGAAAAAAGTAAAGCAAAAATCGACAACAACAAAAAAAGAGATAAGTAAAGAAAGGACACGTGCACGTGTGGTATGAGAGACGTGCTGCGCACACGAAGCAAATTTTCAAGCTTATTGTCGTCGTCGTTTTTGGTATGCGGGTGGTATAGGAAGTAGTTGGCCGTGTGACGCAACTGTAAGGGGGCAAAGAGTCGCACAAATCTTGCGTGGAATGGAATGGAGGAGAACAGTGTAGGCGATATGCCACCATGTATTCCCTTCTTTTTCCTCATTTCTGTGACTTTTGCAGATATTTTTGCTACCTATGCAAGCGACAGAGCTTGAATTTAAACGTTTGGATGATTATTCTCGTGAGACACGTTGGAAATGTAGTACATCATCTAACAATAAGTAAATAAAGCAACAAAAGTATGCACCAAGGGTATACCAAGTGCTCGATTCGAACGAATTTTGCAAAATTACTTTAAGCAGTTAAACGGCAAACTACTTTTTTTTTTTTTTTTTTTTTTATCGTGAGTGAGTTATGAATAAAACTCACTTAATGCCAAAAAAACATCACGAGTGCCTTGTGTCCCATTCGTTTAAATGCCGTCTTATACGGGCGTACGTAGGTATGGATTGGAATGCACACAGGACTGAGATAAAAAGCTACTTCTAGTGGAATAATTCATGGAGCTTGCAGTGGGTATACATGTATCGGGGACATAAACAGATAAAAAAGCAAATATTTACTTGTACATATTCATCCTTTGAAATTTTTCTTCGCTCTCACCACTGAGTATTAATTACTCTCTTTTCTAATTGGCGGTTATTCTTCTCCACTTTACTCGTTTCCCTAAGGATCAGCTCGACCTTTCCCTTTTAAACATTAATTCAAGGTAATTTACGAGGCCTCGTTTTTTCGTCTTTTCTTTCCGTTACCATAACGAGAGGACCATAATACAACGTTCTTTGAAATTAATAATTTTTTATTTGAGATCAACGAGTTCACTCTTGAAATCTTTGCGTCCCGCTTAAGCATGAACGAATGCACGAACCTGTGGCGGGAAGTGGTGGTTAAGGTATATTTTCAATTTGTGCTCGTGCATGACTACGTGCCTGGAATCTCGATTCCTCGTCTTATCGACTCCAACCTGTAATTAAATTGAACGAAACTCTGCATGTTAATGAAGTCAAACGAAATATTGTCCATTACAACAGCCACGTATGTATTTTTCACATGCTCACTAAAGTTTTTGGGTGTCTTTGAGTGTAAAACTCATAACAGGCTTTTCTGTTTTATTGGAATTGTATTTTCGTAATATATAGTGCTTAAAATGAGGCATTAAGACAATCACACTTTGGGTTCAAATAGAAGACAGTAGTGCTGTGCGTTTATTTTTCCTGAAACAATCTGACCAAAACCGCATCAATCCTTGTGGTATTAGCTTTTTGGGAGCATAAGATACGAGCATACTGTTAAGCATATATTGAATACTTCAAGAGCTATACGTACTTGCGTGTGTACGTGTAGGCTGTTCTTCCCCATTATTACGTAGTCCTGTTCACTTTGGACTGTTGCGTTTGTCAAGACCACAAATATGCTAGTCTTGTCGAAATTTGTGGCTACAAAAAAGGAAATAACGATGACACTAAATTACTTGTAAATTTTTTTTCTTATATTTTCCCAATTTTTTTCTGTATGCTGTGATATAACTTTGTTTCATATTGACAACATTGCCTTTCAAGTAAAAAAAATCTAATAAAGTTTATCTGAAATCATAATTGTTCGATAAGACACCTTTTTTTCATGGGTTAGCTCAATGAACGCAAGATAATTTGCTATAGAGATTTCCTTGTAAGATAATACAGGTATCTTGAAGTATTCATACAAAGAACGTACACTTTTTTCTTCTTTTCGAAAAGAAAGAAAAATTTTCTGTACGATCCATTTTATTCCAGAGGAGGAAGTCAAAACGAAATAATGCTGGGGAAAAAGTGTAAACACTTTGATGTGTCTTGATGGAAAACTCTGTTGCAAGTTTGCAGCCAAGTGTAAAGAGAGAAAAGCTATCTGTGCACGTACCTACATTTAAGGGTTCGGGATAGTGTGCCAAAATGAAGTAAGAAGCAAAGCAGAAGAGTCTCGGCTCTGACGAAACAATGGAAGCCAAACCCATTACTTTGTTCGCATCTAGTGGAAGAGTGGTCTTGAGATATCCCGTGGAAATGTCGAGTGCAGAATCAGAGTGAGGGAGAAAGAGAAGGAAGGATATTTTCCGAAAAATACCATAGTATACGCTGATCCTTTTTAGCTGCAGACCTCCTTTTGTCCACAGTTTTCATTATTTTTACCCAGTGTTGTCATGAGCAATACCCAAAAACGACGGCACGGGGTAAATGACAGATAAATTCACTACTGCTTTCCACATTCAATATTTGCTCCCTCCCCCCCTCCTGTTTCGTTCACTGTTTACGTTTTGGTGTTTATTTTAAAATATTAATTTTTTTCAGAAAAAACTTTTGATCGATTGCACTAGATACGTTTGAGCTTACGGATTAAAAAAAAAAGAAATTTCTTTGCCACAAAATGTGTAGATAGTTGACGTTGGAATATTAACTAAAGTCTCAAAAATAAATGGTACTTGAAGTACAGATTTCCGTGTATACACGAACAAATATATACATCTGAATAGCATTTACACACATACACGGCACTTTGCTGCAGGCATATTAAACAAAACTCACGTGCAAAGCGTCTCCCTTACCCAGAGTCGTGTTCTGAGCGCGGAATACGTAATAACTTAAATGGTCCCCGGAGAGTGACATTCGACACCTCGAACCTTTGTGTCCCGTGGGTGCCGCGTCCGCTTCCCCGTTTGCACGACGAATTGCTCGTATTCTCGAATATCAAAAGTTTCATCGCCGACTTTGCCCGGATATTTGTGTGGGTACTTGTATGAGTACCTGCGTAGTATAGCTGCCTCACAAACTGCTGGAGCTTTTTTTTTAACAAGATTGCTTGAAAAAAATTACGTTCGAATACTTTTTCTGGCATCATGTGACTAATTTCACCCAATTCGAGGTATTGATGACAATGGCTCTTTTTCCTCGGAGAAAAACATCCTCTTGCTATCTCCTTTATATACATACGTATCTATAGGTATCTCTGCTCACCGACTATCGATGCGGGTGCCACGGCTTTGACGAAAAGTTTGGAAGTTCGAGTCGGGGCAGGAGTGGAAGGAGGAGCCCAACAGCTACAAAAGCACGCGGAGCACTAAAATATTACCCACGTCGACCAAAAAAGCCACTCTTCACCATCCCCTCCAAGTCGAGCACAAGCAAACTTTCCGGCACTACCACAGCCGCTCCTCGTCCTCTCCTATTATGCTGTTTTCGGGTGTATACCTACCCTCTGTGCACTTTATGCGCAATAGAAAGAGCTTCCTTTTTTCAATCCTCACAAACTCCCGTTTCTGATCGAACTTTTCTTTCTCACTTTTACACATCATGTCCCTCTTGCGAGGATTTTTACACGTGTACCTATGCAACCTACCCTCACACAGCTATAACAGACTCAACATGGATACTCTATCTCTACCTCTGTTGTATTGCCCTGATGTTTGTATTCTTTGACAAATGACTAGAAGACAAAAAAATAAATAAATAAAAAAGAGAACAGGAATAAAATTAAAGTCAAGGAAGAGGGGAATTTTCAAATGAGCACGTCCGTCGTGATTAATCCAGTAGTCCTATTGTTCGGCGTAATGTACAAAGGAGCCCATTTCCGAGTACTAAAATGTAATGAAAGACAAGGTACTGCTCGAATTTTGTACCTGGTCCGTTTTATTTACGAGAAACATCAGAGAAATTTGACTCATTGCGTTGACTATATTATTTCATAGGAGGGTGGTGCTGTGCTGTGCACAAGCTTTTGAGATAGTAGTTGCCAAACCGGGAGAGCGGGATACCAAATATTTGCAAAGGTTAGCATGTAACAGTGCAACTGTTATAGAAAAGAGTTGGCAGACGTTAACTAGTTGGTATGCGTTTAATTAGTATGCAGTTGGAAATTCGGCAAAGTGAATACTAGTCATTAACGTAATGAAACTCATTAAAATGAAGTCAGATTTGAAGTCACGTTTTCACGTTGTGTAAAACTTACGTCTAGCGAATGTTGCGATGTTTAGTGTAATGATCAAGTTAATACTTTTATAGGGTGACGTAACCAATGTAGTTGAGCATTAAAAAAATAATTGGAACTCATGCGACTGCAACGTCAATTTAATTACTGGAATTCAAGCAATTACGGAAAAGGATTTTAAAATAAATAGCAATCGAGCGTTGCATATGGGGTGCGGGGAGTTTGTACGTAAATTTGCAAATTTATAGCGCCACAGTATACGCGCGGATGGGACCAGCAAAGGTAGAGCGGAGCAACGGTAAATTATTCGTTCTGCTGTATCAACAATAATTGAACGCTCGTTACACAAACAAGATGAATCTCGAATTTTTTTCATGTAGAACACCGGCGCACATTTATCTCCTTTGTTTGTTTGGCTCGCATTGATTTTGGGCCGCGAATTTTACGCTCGCTTTGTACATGCATGGATGTACGTGTGTATACACACATCGACATGCGTTGCGGCGTCCGCTGCTGCGACATATACCTGCAGGAAACTCCGTATCGCTTCGTAAATCACGACCCAAACAAATTTAATTGTATGAAAAATATTTAAGCCAAACAAAGATAACTTTTTTTCCCGTTGATTCCAGTAAAAGCCATCCAAACGTTGGGTCGTCCATCGCGATGATTTGCGAACCAAAACTTTCTCACAAAATCCTAGTTAAAATGTGAGCAAGCTAATGTTTGACAATTTACCACTGCATATCTCGTTTGATAATAATTGTCAAAATTGTTCATCGTATCTAGATAATTCAATAATAGTTTATGTGGGGTGAAAAAAGAGTACTTAGCTCTACAGCTCGTAGAAAACAATGTTTACGAGAAATAAAATGTTTACCTCTTGCAGTCTAATCAGTGCCTATGAAAGAAAAAAAACTTGAAAAAATTAAAAAATTCGAGCATTTGCATGCATGCATACGCAATCACATTACAGTTGTCGATTACCAAAAAAAACGAGGAAGAGAACATGTGTAATAATGTAAATAAGGTGTCATGTTCGAAGGTTTTCCCTTAAAAAAGAATGCGTCCAGATTCATGGCGCAAAATACTGCGTCAATAAGTATAACGAAGTAATACGGCTTTGCACGGCGATAAATGATTTTTCAAGTGACTTGTTAATTCATACGTACCATGTAAAAGTTCCGAAGCCATATGGAAAAACGGGAGAAACCCAACACATTTTTTCATAGGCCACAAAAAACGAGTTGATCTTTTTTTTTGCTACAAGTGCTCACGAGAGATCGAAAAAAATGGAGAGGGAAAATAAAAGAGTGAGAAAGCGAGATTGGAAGGTTTTACGCGGGCACAGAGGTAGGATGAGTACAATATGAATACTCATGGGTGCAGTTGTAAGGGGCCACTGGATTAAGGAATCTGGAAAGGGAAAGGGACAATGTGTAAGCGAATGCAATCGAAGCTTGCCAAAATGGCTGCTAAACTCGCGAGGGAGACGCAACGCAATCAAAACCATCGGTATGAAATCCGAAACTAGTTTCTACCAAGTTGAATGTACATATAGGTGATTTGGAAGGCCGAGTTTTCAGCACAGTGATGTAGTTGGACTGGCTTTAGGCCCGTCCTTTCAACTTGCTTGAGACCATACGTATTTTGCGGTTGATTTTTCCTATCCACTTGCCTTGCGGGGATTAGAGTTGCTTAGAAATAGATCTGATGTCATTTGCGCAGCGATTGCGTGTCTCGACGTGAATGCAGTTGCCAATAATTTTCTCTTGATGAGCTACTGATTTTACGTTTCACTTCAATACACGCAAAACTTTCCTGGATAATCCGTTACCAGTGAAACAATACTTCAGTTCTCTTCATTCAAACTAAAAAATCGATAAAATCCAGATCAAGCCACACGTATGCATCCTCGCAGTACATACACATACACTGACAAATGCTACTCCGGAACGGCACTATCCTGTTGGACGGTGATAAATTTTGAGGCCATCAGCTCTATTCTAGCTTGTAACGGTGTTTGTATGAGAGTTCCTATTCGCTCGTGCAAGAGTCTTAGTTTTCCCCGAAAGTCGAGTTCATTACCGAAGTTTGATGGCTGCAGCTCCGGATGATCAGTTTGATGGGCAAACGATTACGGTGGCACTGATTTCGTCTGCTCTGTCTCTTTCCTTCCTGTTCCGCTGCTCTGCGAAGTTTTATGCAGGTGCAGGGGAAAGGGGCGGAGATAAAAAAAACTTTGGTCATGGGATCGCGAAACGATTGCTCCTGATTGCTCTTTTTTTTCTCGTTCCGGCTAAGTTACTTCTCACCCCCTCCATTCTTTAAGCCAAGGAACAATTTTCCAGCAAGGGATGAAAACAGATCCACCGAGAGAATTTGTACTTCAAAACAACCAACTTGGATTTTTCAGAAATCATTTTTGACGGCTACAAAATTTATTTTGATTTACTTGCAATAAGGTTGAAAAAAAAACACGCGACAACGACGACGCGACTTTGATTCACAACTTTTTGTAAAAACGTGTGTTGGTTTGAAACACCCGCTCGTTCAGATCGATGGAAGATTCGAGCACGGAAGAAAGGAGGGACTAGCGCTCATGTCTGGCCTGGGCTGCGAGAAGTACTTCAGTACTTGGGATCTTGATTTTATCTAACGGTCTGTCCTGTATGTACAAATAAACGAGAAGTTTCTTAACTGTCACGAGTCAGTAGTTCCATTTCTTTTATATCCAGAAAGAAGCCAAAAGATCCTCTCGCCTTCCTTTCCCAGCAACGTGTGAAATGCGTACAATAAATCAAAATCAAATAAGTAGAGATTGATATCGAAAAACCATAGATTAGTCGCAGACAGAGAGCAGACATTCTTCATAAAAATCATAGTTTCGAAAAGAATAATCAAGTCACATGTTAATGCTACATCGGAAGGCGTAACTTATTTTAAGCAAATAAAATGCACTCCTTTATCCAGTGATAACTGAAATGTTTGTTTAAAAGCTTGCAGAGCCGTTCTGCGAGGATTGCTTCAACAAACAGTAAGATGCTGGGTATTAGCATCAAGGATACGATAGGCTTTTTTGTAAGCTCGTAAGCTTTAATGAAAATTTTTTTCTCCACGTTGTTCTCGTGGATAAACATAATGATCTTTACTGCAAAAATTACAAACCTCATCAGAGCTAATAGCACAAACAAATGAATAGAGCAGATTAGGGAGCTGCGATGTCTATTTATCCATTCTCCGTATTATGTGTACATGTGATGTACTGTTTTTAATAATACGCGCAATTAAGCCGGCCAGTCCAGCTGACCGACCAAAGCAGTAGCCAGCCGTCTCAGTTTGAAATTGTAGCAAAACAGCAAAGCTGTTTACTTAAGACCACACTGATCATAGAAGCACGTCTTTCTTGTACTTGTTATTTTTTTTCCTCGTTTTAGCTGTACGACGTTTTATACGTGCAGCACATGTATTGCCCAGGTTGAGCCATTGTGTGGGTGAGCCCCACTGACAAAATGAATGATGGCTATACACAACTAGAGCAGCTGAGCTACACTTCAGCCCTCCTCCATCGCCAGCTATAAATCGTCTTTTCGCCCTCTCACGCACTCTTTCTCTTTCCCTCTCCATGGATGCCTACACGTGGCGTTCGCAAGAGAGCCAGAGAGATCGTTGGAGCGCTAGTTTCCTTCCGTCATTTCTGATTCTCGCCCTCCCTACGCTGACAATAGTACACCTATACTATCACCAGCGCTTTTGCTGCTCGTTCACGGGCATCCTTTCGTTTTTCATTCCATCGCCTTCCATCACTTATGGGGGGATCCAAAAGGGGGCAACAGATAACATCACTGTCAACAAGTACTCCTCGTTTATTGTATTTCTTTGTGTGGGCGCTTGCTCTTTTCGATCTGTATTTTATAAATATAACAATTTTTGTTAAGGGTCTATATATTGTTTAAATCGATAATGGATTTTAGGCTTTTTTTTATCCTTGAGCTGGAATGACTGAAAAAATGCGTTATGCAGCTACGGTGGGCGTGTGAGCTCAGGTACATAAATATGATGAATTGGGAGGGAAAAAAAACTTTCGAGTTGACAAATGATCTGCAACTTTCCTCGTCCCCGCCAAATCCTTCTTGCAAGCCTTCTTTTCATCCTGAATAAAATGATTTAAAAGGATAAATCAAAGTGCGCATTAAAGAATTGAGGTTGCTGTATTTTTCTTCTTAAGATTTAAAATGGACTTTAATTATTTATTTCCTTGGGCTTCGACAGATAGTTCTCTCATCAAGACATGGATAAAACTTGACTTTCAATCAATCCAGGATTGTTTAAAAAAGTTTATAAGTTTAATGCTACAATGTACTATGTTGTAAGACTTGTGAACATTTTTAAAATATTTATCAAGATTGTAATCGCCATTCTGCATATCATCATACTAAAAACTTCTTTATCGAATATGCAATCAGGCAAGAGGCTTGGGAGAATTAGGGTGAAAAAAAAAAAAAAAAAAAAAAATGAGTTTTGCAGTACGATGAACTCCAGTCATTAGATAAAGTCTCCGTAGGTGATTGCAAACACTTTGCTGCTCTGCAAATAGCGCCACGGGCACCAATTTCTTCTCGTTTTTCCTCTCCCCCTTATAATTTCTTGCTTACTCAGCTGTGCGCGAGAGGAAGAATGGCAGAGGGTGAAACGACTCGGGGCGATTTTCACCATTCCTTTTTCGCCCCTTGGAACAGACATCAAGGGATAACTGTGTTTGCATATATACATGTATCCATACAAACAGTAAAGGTGAGTTATGATATTGTCCTCAGGTTATTTTGTCAAAAGGCAAAACTCTTCAGGCTTGGCGTCCGCACATATCTAGTCAAAAGTTGTTTGAAATACTTCACTTATCATGAAAAATAGTAACAACGATGTTGATTAGTAAAAAAAATTTTTTTTTAACGCAAAATAAAACTACACATTTGTGCATTTGGTCACTTTGTACTGGTGATGTGAAATGTTTATGAGCGATTTTGAATCTTATTTCTTCTTAGCTATTTATAATAACATATTGTGCTAAAATATCTGAAAATGTGTTCATACGTATAAACATCCGATTTGATACTTTCTCTCAGCTATTCGTTTAGTCGTCGATACAAACATAATTTTCCTTTTTTGTCAAAACCAAAAACTAGAAGGCAAATATACTTGTAATGAAAAATAGCATTGATAATACATAGATAACCATAAAATCATCGCACTTGAAAAAAAATAGTGATCTCGAGAAACTACTTGCATTGGATGTTATAAGAATATAACTAGCTAGTCAAAGTTCGTGTAACAGGGCAACTTCCGTACAACGCTATGTTTCATGTGTTCGCGGTTTGATGGCCTCAAGACTACAAGTTCCACTGCAAAGTTTATTTTGACTTTGAAACTGACGCAAGAGCTCGACTTCTCACTCTTGTTGTTGCTGCTGCTACAACAACCGCATTATATTGCTGCTAATTTGCGGAACTAGTCGTTACGTGGTACAGCTTAATTTCTCGCAAGTTCATTACTAAAGTTGGCATAATTATGTTTTCTAAAAACTACAATTACTTTTTTTCAAAGTATTTTTGCAGCCAATTTTTTTTGTAAACAACCAAAATATAAGTTTTTAGTCAAGATACAAGACAATATTACTGTTTTGAGGGCTAAACTATATTTTTCTCCAACAAAGAGTAGAGCGAAGAAGATCAATTGAACGAGTAACTCCTCCCATCGTGCACCTTAATTTTAGAAGTAGGGGTATTAGTAGCAACCCACACCAGTTGTGACGGTAAAAGCAGCAGTAGTATAAGTCAGTATATGGTCAGCCGAGGAGGAGTAAGCTCTACCAGATGAGCTTGTGTGAGTGGCTTCATTCCCCGCAAGTACGAGAGAAAGAAAAAAAAAGAGAATGAAGTTTGTTTGGTGAAATTGGTCGTAAGCCGGTTTGCCATTGCTTCTCTGCACAACAGCAGCTATTTCTTTCCCATCCAACATTTCCTGTTTCTAGGGTTTCTCTCAGAAACCGGACGCTACTGATTCCTCCGTGGCGTTCGCAGCCCGAGGCACTCACTCGTGGGAGGGGCCAGAGTACACAAGTGCATGTATGCAGAAGAAAAGAGAGCCTATAAATGTAATCACCGACGTACATCTTACTTCTCCTTTTCTCTACTCTCTCGTTGTTTTGTTCTAAGGGCGTTGATGTGCAATCGTTAAGCTCAACGACACAGTCGTATAGCTGGAAATTCTGAAACTTCCTTACATCGGTTTACACACCCGTAGTTTTACTCAAAGCTGCTAAAGTCTCTACGTAGAGTTAGACGCTAGTCACCCAGGCCTATTAATATTTTTGAGTGAATATCTGGTCGCTGGTATGTGAATTAATATTTTTTTTTTTTTTTTTGCTAAATGCAAGCAAAATTTACTCACTCACATACAAAGAAATTTAACTAGAAAAAAATTAAAGAGAGTAACATCACTGTACCCTACCAAGTTATAATTTTAAATTGACGTATACCAGTAACCATTCACACAATTATAACGCATCGATCTGTTTTTCATCAAATGTTTGTGTGCTTTTTATAAACTTGATAAAGAGACGCTCGTATTTATCGTGCATGTCATCTGGCTCTTGGAAATGAAAGAAGCAATTTTTTTCTCTGCAGATGTTTTTTGTATACTTAACTGCAGGATTAAAGTGAAAAAGTAAACACTTCGCGTATCGTTTTCGCGAAATGGAAGTACCATATAATTAAATGCTCAAGCTTACTAAGTGAATACAGTTGAAGAGGCGCTCGAAACTTTAGCCGTGGTGAAAAAAAGTTGAAAAAGAAAAAAATCTGCAAGATGGAAAGTGATACAGAGCAACGAAGGGGTACATGAGTGTGTACAAATTCAAAGAATCCTCGAGCGGCTTTGGAATTAATTATTAAATAAGTTTATTTTTAGATCGACTAATTATACAAGAAAGAAATTCAATCAATCAATCCTAGTAAAAACATAATATAAAGTAAATTATTCACAAAATAATTAAATCAACAAAATCAGTAAAATAATTTATCATTACAGAAATCACGATAAAACTACAACAAAAAATTAATTAATCGGCCTTGGCCCTTTTGAATAACTGTGATTCAAAATTACCAGCAAAAGTCTCTGAAATTCATAACAAATGCATCCCTCTCTCTTAGCTATGTCTTACTTTCAATAAACAGTTAACATAAAATTGAGTAAGTTAGCACAAAAACGTGAAAAAACTAAAAGACCACTCTGACGCTGTGCAACGAATATAAGGAGGAAGTTAAATGAAGTCGTTTATTCCTATCCAACCTGAACTCTTTCCTTACCCCCGAAGTCCGTACAGAAAGAGCCTTGCTCCTGCGAGTCCTTGGCTGCATCGTTCCCTCGGCCCTCCTCGTCAACTCTGTGTCCGCTTGTGAATATTTCGCAGGTCAACTGCAGTCAGCTGTCTCGGGCACGAGACGCAACCGTCCTTCCCCGCTATTTTCCTCGACGAGCTGTGCGCGCCCCGGAGAGAAAAGCTCTCCATTACGCAATGCTCCCTCGGTGGAGACCATTAAGGCTCCTGCCATTCATCTTTCCTGAAGGATTGTTTCCTCGTTTCGGCCAAAGATGAGGGCCTAAGAGCACAGAAAGAGGTAGGAATAGAGGACGGAAGCAGACGAAGTAGAGTAAGGATAATTTGAACTCCAAATGAATCTTTCCTCAAGACGGGAACTCTTTACGACTGCCAGCGCCGATTTCTCGGTAAAATTTATAAAGCGTATAAATTTTCAAAACAAATTCAATCTTCTGGCTCTGAGTTGGCGTATTCTCCCAAATCTCTCTTTCTCGTTCTGCCCGCAGGATTTTCTCGAGAGCAATTTCCAGCGAGCCATTCCCATCTTTCTTCCTCTTCCTCTTCCCCTTTCGTTCAAGCGAGTTTGAATGCAGTTTGTTTTGATGTTCTGTACTGGTCGGTTCGCAGCTCCCACAGTTTTTTCCAGACCATCAAAGTGTATTTATGCACAATCCATACCGAAAATGTTGAGACGATTTGATGCTTTGCGTTGTTTATCAGCACAAGTAAACTTTTGACAAATAGATCATTAAGGCGCTGGCTGGTCTCTCCATCGCTTCGTTAATAGTCGTTACTTTGTGTATTAAAAATAACGAAGGGAAAACTTTTTTAACTTGTGACGAATTTTCTCAAACTTGTAGAGATTTCATAAAAAACGCAGTTACAGGATATTATTAATTATTTTTCGAGGGTTGTCCTGGAATATCCTAAAATGAAAGTTTGGTAAGAAAATTTATAAGGTGATTTTAAGTTCTTAGCAAGCAACTCCGTAAAGAAAAATACTTGTTTAAAATGAAATTATATACTTGCTGAATCTTAAAGTACATTACGAGCTCGTATGAACTGAGAAAATGCTCGAGCCGAGTAGGCGTTCATGCCGATTTTTGGTCCCTCAATTGAATAAATTACTACATTGTAAGCACGTTGAATGAGGCCTGTCACGTGAGAGAAGCCACTGTATCATGCTGCGCTCAAACAAACATTAAAGGGAAGTTTTTGGTAAAAGCTCTCCATTTAAGACCACGTGATCTCTCTGTCTTCCCCGCAACTGCGAGACAACCCTACCGCTACTACACACCGCGTCTTAGATCTCGGCTTGCCTAATTAATTGTGCCCAAGCTGTACTATTTATCTTGTCTTAAGCGTCTCCCGAACATCTCCTCCTCCTACTTCTCTGAGAATATACACAAGCATACAGGTCGAGCTGTCGGCTCGAGTACCTCCTCTATACACCAATCTCATTTGCTTGTGACCATCTGTTTACTAGAATCGCTAACGGTTAAAAACTGCCTCCTGCTCTGGTAGATTTAGTAACAAATTGGAGCTTCACTAAATGTCGTTCTATTGAATGGTATATTTAACACAGAGTTATTTTTTGCACAACACGTTACTTGTACTTCAAATAGTTATTTTAAAACAATTACTGTTAGTATGGTTGAAAATAATATCACTCTGAAGCGCAGAAAAAACGATATCATCCACTCAGATGGCTTTATCCCGGACGACACAAAAATAATTTATATACCGCCAACCACGAATACTTGTGAGTTAAAAGGAAACGTGTAGAATACACCTGAGAAATAAAAGCAAGATAAAATATACATTTCCTTTCCTGGCAATCTGATAATATTTTTTTGAGCCCTGCCTGTTTACCTTATCCTCTCAACCATGGCTTGAATAAATGAGCGAACAATGTTTTACAAAAAAAATTCGAGTTAAAGTGAATGTTTTCTTTTTCTTATCTTTTTTTTACGTCTCAAGGTTTTGAAAAATATTTGTTTGACGTAAATTTGTTACTCTTCTTTTTCTCTTTGGCCGTTATACGTGTTGAGTACACATGAAATGTTGTACATGACACAGGAGGTTTATAAGTTTCTGTACAAGTAGGAACTGTTGCCGTTTAACATCGATCCTCCGCTCGATATGCCCAACCCGGTGGAGGCGGCTCGAAAACTTTGAGACTTTCACACCACCCACCCCTCGCTCCTACGGCAAGAATTTGTCATTTTTAAAGAAGTAAGCTTCGGAGACCTGCGCTCGATTTGAGAGCACGACTTTTTCCGCCCTCGTCAATCTTTTTAACTTTATTCTCTTCGAAAGACAAAAGAAGAAATTGGACAAAAGGATCGAGTATCTGAGAAAGAGAGAAAGAGACACGGGCTGGGAAAGTCGTCAAGAAGAGCTGGGACGAACAGGATGGAAAATGAGTCGTCTCGTTTTATCATAGTGACTCGCAAGCATTTTTCTCTTGCTCTTCTTCCTTGTTTGTACGTACTGTTATCTTTCAAGCTCTGTGCTTTTTTAAGTTTCATAAAATTAACAACCCTAACTTTGTTTTTTAATAACAAAGTTTATTTCAATAATCCAATGTGATTAAGTTTTTTGATTTTTGCTGTTTGGATTTTAAATTAGCTCAAATATGATAGCTACTTAATTTTTAACATTTTACATTTAGAAAATGACTGTATGTACCTAATATTATGTGAGCTATAAATGTATAATTACTGTCTACTTTACTATCAAATTATCTTTAAAGCAATGGTACATTGAAAACTCAGAAATATCAACTATATTAATAAATTTTTTATTTTTTTAATTACGTTTTTTGTTTGAATAAACATTGGTTATTAAATAATCAAAACCCTTTGTATGTGTTATTCTTCTGTTTCCGGATAATTCTTTTTTGCAATGAAAAATAAAGTCTACACTTGAAACATTTTTTAAAACGGTTTATATGTATATCTTTCACCACTTGACCATATTCTGTTATTAAAAACCAATGTAATAAAAAAATGATTAAAATATTTATACTATTTTTCTTTCTAAGGGAGCCGAAAACATAAAAAATTTTTAAAAATTCCCCACGTAAAAAAAAACTCTTATTTTCTTTTGTCAATCTTCCATACGTACAATCTTGTTAAAGACTCAATACTCGCTTGCAATCATTTGTCATTTCTTTTCCGCTCTATTTTTTTTTTTTTTTTTTTTTTTTTTTTTTTCATTTGGCCGAGCAAAGAGAAAACAAAAAACAAAACAAAATGTATAACGAGCCAGCGATTTATAAAGCTAATTTTAAAGAGAAGGATGGCGAGATGGAGCAATCCAAAGAAGAAAGGGAGGAAAGATGGAAAAAAATCTCACAAACAACTTGACTCTTTACATCGTTAAAGCAAATTAACAAAAGAGAAACGGAGACGAGCCCACCACAAAATATAGAGCACAGTACTTACTTTTCCTGACTTCTGTTATGCTCGTTGTAAAGTCAGTTTGCTCTTTCAGAATATCGCTAAGTTTAGCGATTGAAAAAAGCTTTATCTCCTGTAGTGCGACCACTGCTGCAGTAACTGTCTTTGCAAAACACTTTTTTACGTCATCGTCCTCCGTCTTTTTTATCTTTTGCTTCTTTTTACCTTTGTAAATTAACCAAACCTCATTTTTCATTATCATGCATCTACAATAATTATTTTCTCGAGGTACTCATGAGTCACATTATGTAGTTTGGATTTAATTTTAAGTTTAACTATTCTTAACATGTTTCTTTCATGACAAATATTTGCGTGTACTTGATTTCTTATTCCTGTAAGTAAAAAAAAAAAATGATTTTTGCTACACAACTTGTATTTAATCTTTACTTGACGATTTTTCCGGTTGTTAATATGAAATGCCTTGCTTTACTTATTTCTTGAGTAATTGTAAGAAAACTGCATTGAATAATAATATAATTGTAATTACATACATAATAAACAACGTAAAACCTTTTAAAACTTTTGAGACTTACAACCAATAAAAATTTCACTTAATTATAATTTATGATGGCTACAAGTTTGAGAAGTTATAGATTTTTAATCATCTCCGAGCTGAAAGAGTCAAAATTTTTCTTTTAATTTTTGTTGTTTTTTTCTCGTTTAAGAATTATAAATATAAACTGACTTTTTCCGAGTCACACGTGGAAACAAAAAACTCGGCAAAGTTAGAAACTTGCATTGAATGAGGCTTCCTTGATAAAAATAATTTTTCATGTTGTATAGGTAATAACTCATTTATTGATTTTTTCATTCATTTATCTACTTGAATATTGAACTCATAGTCACTAGAAATAGGCTATTGAAAGAATAATAATCATCACCACATATTGTGTTAAAATTAATGAATAATAAAGGTGCGTGTAGTCTGTCTGCGTTTTTAAGTAGTAGAAGTCGGTGTAGTGTCAGGCATTGATATTTTTAATCGTTCAATATTAATCAAAAATTCTGGATTTTTAGAATGATACGGTAGGCAGGCGTAACTGTATACAAATGTATAAGTATGTATAATGTATTTAATTCAGAATAATGATATCTGTAAATATGGTTTTTGTCTCCGGCTCAAAGCAAAAATATTTTTGAGAACATAAGACCCCTGTATCAACAATACTGTAATTATAAGAATACAATATCAATAAGATACACATACACAGAGAGAGCGAGAGAGGTGATTTCACGTTGCCAGCAGATTAAGTTGTAACTTTCCAAATTTAATCACATTCTGAGGTACCACGCATACTACGTATAAGTATACGCTACTCGAGAAACTCTGTTCAATCATAATATTTCGGGCTGAATGGCCGTGCAATAACGAGATTCCACAGATTCAAAAAACTACAGGTGCCTCCTCTATACTGTACTTTTCTTCTGCAGATGTCCTCTTTCCCCGTTTTGCTCCTTTTCCGATGAATATTTTAGAAAATACGTGTAGCACCATGTTAATACTGCGGTGTAATTTTCAACACCTTTATTTAATATATGTGTTAATGATAGCAGTTTATGGCCACGGACACGACTCGTGGAAGAATAAATTTATTATAAATTTAATATCGGCCCTGTGTATAAGTACAATAAACTAATAAACCATCATAAAGTTCATGCAATCGAGTTTTAAACGTGCTCGTGGTGATAAATTTTACTGATAGTAAGACGTGAAAGTTTCATGATTGATTCGTCTACTTTTTATTCATGTATGGGCATCAAGTATTACTGTGGAAAAATATCATGAATAGCGTTTACGTAACTGCTAACGCTTCTACACCCTTGATAATCCTCGTCAAGTTCGCAATCATAATGCATTTACATTTTCAGAGTTACAGACACGCTTAAGATAGAAAAAATATTTTTAATGACGTAAAACTACCTCTGAAGTTTATAAGTTAAATATTACATTTACGGTCGTATGCATTGGAAAAAAATGTCATGAAAGTAAAATCTACGAAAGTTAAAGTACTTACACGTCCATGGATTAAAAATTTACGGACTAAACTACGGACAGAAGTCGCTATTTTTTGATAAACATTACGAACAATAGCCAATTTCATTAAAAGTTTTCGTTAAAATATAAAAATGGCAAAAAGTAAACCACCCCTCATTAGCCATCTGTCCACACACACATATATATGCATCCGTATCCTATGCAGCAAAAACTTGCAGCGGCGTGACGTCGGCTAAAAAGCAGACCCTTGCCTCGTTACAGCGTGAGAGTCATCCCTCCCTCTTCCTGCACATGCTGTTGGAAAATCGAGGCATGCCTAAGTTTATGGGCAAACTTTTGGCACACGTGTGCTTCTGTTCCGATATGTATATATAGAGATAAGAAACGGTAGCAGCAGCTGTAGCGAAAATCAATGATTATATCGTTCAGATGCTAAAACGATCTTTTCTCGCACGACCCCCCCCCCCCCACCTGCCTCTCATTCGAGGCATGATAACAAGCACACCAATTTTTGCTGAGTTAGCAAGTCTCTGTTGTCTCGGGTTCCTTCTCCCCCTTACACAGACACTATTCACTGAAAAACTAACTTTTGTTTTTCTCAAGTGGTTGTGTAAAAACGAGTAATCGATGATTACGATACTCGAGAGGGGTGGCACATATATGCGCATGTATGTAGACAAAGTGTTGGCTTGGAGGGACGAGATGCTTCAGTGTCAAACCTATTGAGTATGTTGAAGTACTAAGATGGGATCAATTTTTTTTTTTTTTTTCTTGAGAGCTTAAACCAATCAAGACATCGTGTCTAGCAGAGATTCAAACTATCGATAGGCAGCTGTAGAATGTGAATTTTTCTTGTCAATCAGTAGTAGCCAATGTATGGCTATCATTTACGCATTCATTACATCAAAGCTATACGAAAGTAGTGGGTTGTGTTTAGTAAAGTCGATTGATTAGTTAAATATCTTTGCCAAGTATCAATTGTCCTGTAAGCTGTTTTACGTTACAGCGTACAGGTACATCTAGTTAAGCATAATTTCATTAGGCACCTCGTTAGGCACAGAATCTTAGTATAGTAAACATATAATTTATTAACAGTTCATTTACGTAAATGAATAACACTCGGTTGATTTTTTGGAAAACTGCGTTTGTCATTATAGGTACACGTATGTGCTCTTGGGTGATAATATCTAATTTATCTGCGACTTTTGAGGTTTTAAGTGTCTATGCTAGGAAATACTGCTACTGCTTCGATGCTAGGAAATACAGTTTTATCATAAATCTCTCCATTCTGCCGCTTCAGCATGATAATATCAACATTTCTGAAACATATGGAAATGAAAAAACAATAATCAAATTATAATGCCCAACGTAAGAATAAATAAAAAAAATATCGTGACTAGCCACACTCGCATCCGTCCACATAAAGCGAGGCTGTCTTATTCTCTACTTTTTCGCTTGTACTCTTGTTGTACAGTGGTACTGCTGTGACAGTTTGAAAAGTTGGCTTATCTAAGCTAGAAAATCGAGGGAAAGACGCACGTCGCGCTGAGCTTTTGACGCGGCCGTGAGATATGGGGCGATAGAGGCAAAAGATAGCGCTGGGCTGCTGTGCTGGATGTGGGCCCAACTGCCGCTTGTTGGCGAGAAAGTTAAATCGCTTCGCCTTTTCCTTCTCTTTTTCCCGTGTACCTTCATTGGGAGCCACGAGTGGGCTATAGATGGACTCCCGAGGATTCCCGTGAACCCCACCACGAGTGATAGTCGAGCTCCACTGCCACTGTTACTCGCCCCTTTATTCCCTCTCTTGTTGTATATTTCTCACCTCTACTCACTGTTTATACTATATACGCTCGAATGTGTGACTGCCACGTCGATTCGTTTTTTTACACCGACTACATTTTTCTCAACTCAACGATATACTATGATTCTACTTTGCATGTATACATTATATTATATGCCTAACACTTGAATATCACAAACAATATCTGAAGGATCCAGGACAATATATCGTTCAATGGGTACCCGATGTACCTATATGCGAACCTCCTATATAATGCACTAACGTGTCCACTTTGCCTTTGCAGCGGCCGGCCTTTATTGCCTCGCGTTTTAATATCGGAGTAAGTGGATATTTATACGCGCAGGAGAGCCCATTTTCCAGCGAACGAGTGTCCTCTTGGCCTTTTGTTCTCCGGCTCCGAGGCTCTTGTCGGAGGAGCACGATGTGGAGGAGTGAGAAAAGGAGGTAGCCAAGGGGATCGGGTGACCGCCAATAAATACCAAAGAAACACCCATTGCATAACATGTTCGAGCCACGGGAGGGAAAAAAAGCGTCAAAGTTCGCACTCGATGGCGCCTGTGCTTGTTGTGGCCAGTCGCAGCGCTGTCACCTACTCGCAAGTATCGATTACGGTAATTGGCTTGGCGATCGAGGTGGGCTCATCGTGGCGTGCATTAGCCCGTAAACGCTTCGGTGCATCGGGGGTGGCTCGAGGGGGGTAATGAAAAACCCAGGCATGGCTGGCTCGCGTTCGCATGTACGCACCGATCGGGGGAAAGAGCTATCGCTACACGTATATGGGGAGGAAATGCCGACGAGTTGGCGCCTGCAGCTGTACCTCATATTTCGGCTAATCGATCGAATTTTCTCTTCGGCCCATGACTCTCCAACGCCATGGTGAAATGTGTAGAGAAAAAACGTGAAAATTTTTGGCACACAAGGCAACCATGCATTAGTTCATCAGCAGCGCTGAACTCGTATAGGTGTTTTTCGTTGTTTGTTTCGCACACGAAAAATGCCGCCACTACGATGTTTTCAACGCTGCTTTGCGATTTTTTAATTTTCAGCCCAGCCTGTGGTGCACGTTGCCAAACGATTAAACTTGAATAAACTCTCGTCACCGTTGACATAGGTAGACTCATATTTCTTCCAGTTCATCAATGACACACGTGAAGTTTATATTTACTCATTAGAGAGCAATTTTGCTACCTTGACGCATTTCGGCTACATTGCTCGGAGACACCGAGTCTGCGGCCCTGTCCTTTTCACCTGATTTCGGTACGTTTAATTGTAATATACACTCCCGCGTTGCATCAGATGTTGTTAACAGCTGCAATATTTATTATTTATATGGCTATTATTGAAACAATGTAGAAATGACACGATAATGACATAACAAATACCTGACAGCAAACGATTGTGCACATGTAAAAATACAAGCAATTTTTTACTGTGGTTACGCAGTGAACATTGGTTGACTTCCTTCTTCATGTCAGCAAGGGATTAATAATTTTTGGATCTTGTTCGTTTCTTAATAATATATTGTACCTACTTAGAAAGAGTCGTAAACAAAGGCAACCAAAACGTTTTACTATTAAAAATAATAAAAATAAAAATTATTGAACAGCAAGAGCCAGTCCTTTCATTCATTTAATTACATTTACAATGTATGGATACAACAAGAGTAGTGTTACAAAATTTAAGCTGATGATCTTTATCAAAGCCACATTCTAGAAGTATACTGGTAGTGTTGATTTTTTTTTCACTTTTTTACTTTCGAATAATACCTATACAACCTTGATACCTTAAAAGGTCACAATTTCACCTTCTTGGCTTCTTCCTCTTCTTTTCTTATTTTCGCTTTTGTTCTCCACAAAGCTAAGCATAATAAATGTTTAAGGAGGCTTACACCTTTTACTCAGTAACTACCAACTGGATGAAATTCAGAAATATGAACAGTGTGAGTTTTTTAAATATTTTACACTGAGTAATTTTTCGATTTACGAAGCCGTAAAAGTGGACATCGCTACACGAGTTCTATCCATAATTTTCTGTACTCATTTGCAAAGAAAAATACACGTCATTTTTCAATTCACTTACGTATGATGATAAAAATAGAGGTACGAGCGTGATGTGTGTTTTGATTTAAAATAAACTGTAGATACCTCTAATGTATGAACACAAAAAATTCAATTTTATTAATGCAGTTTTCATTATTTTCTATGGACACATGAAGTTATATAGTTATACTGCAAAGTAATAATTTGCACTACATTTCCATTGTCACTAAAATAACATGGCACTGGGTTACCTCTAGGCAATTATTGATATACAACTGTTTCCCATTAATAAGTGAATTCTTATTTTCTCCATACAATTTATAAAGTGCATTGCTTTTTTCTTTTATTATTATTTTTTATGCATTTTTTCTTTTTTTTTTCTTTTTTTTTTTTTTTGAAGATTTGTGAAACGAAAAATATCTTGGATACGACTTTCAAATGTAAATGATTAATGATTACGTAGCTGGATTTTTATTCATTTTGTACGGTTCTTTCCTACTTTATATTCAATTTTTATTTTTACAGTCCAACAAATCTCACAATTGGGGTTAATAATAGTGTTGTTATTAACAAAGATAGTCAAAAAAAAAATAACATTATTTTTTTAATGATTATATAATATATTGTACTAACCACTTTATTCCAAAAGTTTTTCGTATAAAGATATTGGCAGGAGTTTTCACCAGTAATAAGATAAACTTTTCGACTTTGATAAGAACACTTAGTGATAGTAGACAAAAATGATATATTTAAAAAAATTTGTAATCCCCTTGTAGTTTCGATAGTTATCCAATAGTATCAATGTTATACGATTTTTCATTTCACGGCAGGCTGCTACCATGCAAGTAAATACACTTCTTTTTCTAATCCCCTCGCTCACCCATCTTGATGTTTAGCTATTTTTGATACACATTTGTACTTTGAGGGCTTCAACTTTAGAATACTTTTGTTCTTGTAATGTTTATTTCTCCTTTTATTGATTTTATCAATGTTTGATTAGTCATTTAACGTCTGCTGGAGTATTTATTAATCAATTTTTTCCTGTCAATCGCAATTTTAATGCTAATCTAATAACTTGATAATTTATGCACCCGAATCATGTCATGACTCAGCTATGTGGACTATTGAACAATATTACTGCAGACATAACTCGTTTACTTCTCTACTATTATCCCTAGTCTTACCGATTAGTTTACTAATTATACACATATGGGAGTGAATGTATACGCTTGTTGGGTATTTCTAAAAACAGTAACAGCAGTCCTCGTTCAATTCGATAACGATTTTTATTATTAGCACTAATATTATTATTCTTATTTTTTATTCTGGATTATTTTGTTTTATAAATACAAGTACATCCATAAGAACAGCTTTCTTTTCTTTGAATTCAACATACTTAACGTCATCAGACTTTAATTTACCTTATATACTTTGTACTCAAACAGCAAGATTTTCAACAAGTCACTGGTCGGGCATTTACATCTTAAACACATGTGTCATCGGAAGCAAAATATTTAACTGTAGAAGTTGAAAAAAAAGTTTTGTTGAATGTTTCATAATTATTTCAAAATAAAAACAAAATCAAAACGAAGGGAACATGCACGAGAGTCACAACAAAGTACCCAATTAATACCGAAAAATAAACGCCTTCAATACAAAAAGATTTAAAAATTGCATCCATTCAGGATGTTATATGAACACCTACAGTAATGGAGGACATTGTGGCATCAAAATGTATAAATATTGAGGGCTATTGTAAATTGTAAAAAAAATTTCAGATATGGCTGATAATATATCAATAAACAAAATATTTTTAAAAGTAACTTTCTTAAACACACGTTGTATTACTTTCACATTCGATGTAGCTATAAATAGTTATCTTACTTTTCACAAATAACTTACAAAGTTAAAAAAAGTTAATGACAAATGTACAAAAAAAGAACACGATGAGCTTTATTCTGGACTGGAAAGAAACATGTATTGAAAGCGTCTTTAAGAAAGAAGTATATACTATTAAAATGTTACATTTTTGTAGGTGTAATGATTATGGGTTACTTTTTTTTACTTGTCCACTACTAGGTCAATTTGACGCACATCATACAGCAAAATATTAAGCATATCGTGCTAGTAATATGAAGTACGCTATTACGATTAATTTTGATTGATTCATTAATAAAAAGATTCTATGCAAATGTAATTGTTTGTTTGACTAGAAAATATTGGTAAAATGTTCACAGTACTCATTGTCAAGTTAAAAAAATTTTTTATTCACTTTATATATTTTATATAATAATATCAACACATTTGGATATCTAGCGTTGCACGCCAACATAACAATCGTACCAGCAATGGGTTTAGATACTCACGTGTAATTTATTTACCCTATATGATTCAAACTAATTTTCGGCAGTGTTGGAATCTATAAAAATCTACTGGTGGCACTGATTTAATGGCGTAATAAATGCTAGAAGAATGTATGTATTCAAATTGTATATCATTTCAAACACGGCAAACGAAAAGAATTTTCTGTATAAATGTCGTAAGCTACCAATTTTAGTGGTTATTAATTTGTTGAAACTATATTAATCAATAGCTTTTTGTTTTTAGTCTAATTCTTTTTTTGTGTAGTTTTAAGGTGTGTACTATCTCATATAGTTGTAACTGCATCTATTATAAAAGTTATTGTGTCTATGGTTCTAGAAAACCACTAAATATATAATTTTAGGCATAAACAAATTATATTTTAATCGTCATAAGGTAAAAATATCCTACCATAGATATTAATTCTCGTACAGGCTTTGTCTTAATTCTAATTTTCAGTATATTATGGGCTAATTACGATGAAACTTCAGTCATGCTTATACACCTAGTTATTAACTTACGCTTACTTGCTTCGTTTAACACTTTAGAATGTTTTTCCGTTGCTCACACATGAATTTATGTCCATAATGTGTTACTCATTGCATTAGGGTATTTCTTGATGTCATTGTTAAGTGTACGTCTCAATGTGTTGGGTATAAAACCGAGATGATACGTTATCACTGGCAACAAGAAAAATCATCAAAATTGATGTTTTGATGAAGTACCACTGCTACAATCAATAATATAAAAAATACCTTAAGTAATGCACCAACTTATAAATAAAGGAAAATTTACGTTTAATGGCACCATAACTTATGTACATTATCTCCTAAGTACAAAATATACATAGTAAAGTAGAACGGAAATTCTCATGACTCTCGTCCTGCTATCGCAGAATATTGACACAGACAGAAAAAAGCTGGGTGTGAAGACATCCATCTACTCTGTTTTCGACTTTTTCCTTTAGTATCTGTGTGTGTGCGAAGACTATTGCTTGCATATTCACATATTTTCGTTGATGAAGTGTTGTTAATGCAACTATCTGAGGCTCAGGTGGAGCATAATGATAACGATGATCGTCAGGCTGGCGATCCTGTGGCAATCGTTACTCGCTATCTCTGATGTCACTGCAACAGAGTTTAAGCACAAATTTCTAAGATCAAAGCAGTGGTTGTGCAAAACGAATTTAACGCGTACATATAATTCAATTAGCTTGTCATTATTATTAATATTGTTATAATTATGATTATCATTATTGTTGTTGTTGTTGTTGTTGTTGTTGTTGTTGTTGTTATTGCTGTTGTTGTTAATGTTGTCGTAATCATTAAAATTCTTTGAAATAAAAAAAATTATCAAATTAATTAAATTAGAGAAATACAATTTTGAAATAAAAAACATGATTTTGTTTGCAATGCTATTACAGATAAGAAAAACTATAATTGTAAAAACAATAGAAAATATTAAGAAATTTGTTAAAAGTCTTGCTTATTCCGTTAATTTATAGAGAATTTTTAAAGAAGATAGGGTGAATTGACTCCATCTGTACCTCGGTATATAGTACAGATGCGGATTACCTCGAAACATGATACCGACTGACTATGTGGAAGAAACAAGAAAAGTCAGAGCAAAATTGAAACTAAAGTGGACCCAATATTTTCGTTGTTTTAGTTAGTGTGTTGACATTATTTTTAACAATATTTGTGTTTTCTGGCTCCTTTGAGGCCTTTAGCTTTTGATGAGGTCCTAATCAACGTAAACTTTAACTCGCAAGATTTTTTATGGATATTTTAACTTGTTTACTACCCCAAAGTTAGTGAAGAAAAATCATATCTAGTTACAAGAAAATAAGTATGCAATATTAATGTGAAGAAAAGGAAAAACGTGCGAGTAGATTTTTATCCCCTGTTTGCCGAAGCAATGAACTATTTCACGATTCAAAGAGAAAAACGTCTTGACTGCACGCCAAATTCCAAAGAGTATTTGAGATAAAACTGAGAGTAAACAAACAGCAACGAAGAGTTTCAAATGCAAAAGAAAAATACAAACTCTTTCGTGCTGAAAAATTGTTTATGTAGAATGGGTATAGAGAAAAAAAAAGATGGGCTGTGTGTTTAAAAAAACTTGCCCTTTACAGAAATATCTTTATTAAGTATTTTATTATATACACGTAAATGTAAAATAGTAGAAATAAAAAAACAAAAGAGACTCATCTGCATGTGTGTTTTTATACATGGTTAATACACAAAAATCATGACTACGTACCTGAGATATAGCTTACGAGAGAAAGAATAGAGAAAGAAAT
Source organism: Copidosoma floridanum (assembly GCF_036245765.1). Classification (NCBI taxonomy): domain Eukaryota; kingdom Metazoa; phylum Arthropoda; class Insecta; order Hymenoptera; family Encyrtidae; genus Copidosoma; species Copidosoma floridanum. The sequence continues at coordinate 2,588,815 of NW_028321886.1, read as the reverse complement.
TAATTGAAAGTGCTACAAGGGACCGGAAAAATCGTTTCACTCAGGAGCATAGACAAAAAAAAAAAAAAAAACCTGTGCAGAAAAAATGATTGCAATTAATTTCTCGACATATGACGAAGAGTGAACTTGCTTTGTAGGAGACAATGGGGGTACAGAAGGGTATATGCTGCTTCTATAGAATTTCGTTAAGTCTGACGGCGGTAGAAGAATAAAAAGAAAGCCAGCGCCCGTTGAGTTGGTTACTGAAAAATCAACGATAATGCAATGAAGCTTAGAAAATCAAAAAGTATAATTAAAATATCTGTAGGATGAAACCATCGTTTTAATTAAAGATATTTTGCAAATCTCCATGTAGTCGTTGGAAATTCGAGATGTGGGGGAAGATGTAATCTTCTTATCCTTTACGATTTCACGCCATTACAGAGAGGGGAGTAACGTACTCGTAGGAATGAGGGTGCATGCATTAATAACAACGAGACAAAAAAAGTGGGTGTAAAGAGAAAAAACTTGTAGGTGTTGGAAGTGGTGGGAGGTGAATACAATGCTAGTAAAAGTTTCAGCCCGTCGTGCGAAGTGGTATACGAATGTAACGTTTTCCTCCCGAATAATGGGCTATGCGAACGCGTCTGATAACGAGAGAACAGAAAAAGCTGAATATAGCACATAGCGCGTTTCACGTGATTCGATTTCTGTATTGTAAATTATTGTACTGAACACACTAACCAAGACACATGCACATTGTAAATGGGTGCTTTTGTGACATTATCTACAGCTTCAGTTACTGATTTTACTTGTCATAGACATTGCACTTTGTGGTTCGTCTGTCCCTCTTGGTCACGTAATATTGTCTCATTGTATAAGATAATCCAAGTAAACATGAATAGGTACCGACTAGTACGTAACAACTTGTGTTCACGTGTGACCTGAATATTTAACGCTTATCTTCACTTCACGAGGTTCCACTGGCTTTTGTCAACGTGTCAAGTTCGGCAACTCCATACGTATCAAAAGGGTTGACTAGAGACGCAGTAATATATGTAAAGGGATTACGTGGCTAAACTTTCAGAGGGAGCGTTATGTGCAGTTGCTCAACACTTCCTCACACCATACAGGTATTGTATCAAACTCTGTTATGATTACAGTATCATCTAATTACATGACCAATAGTCATTAATACGCCCTGAATAAGTTATGACTTATTGATTTTATCTTGGAGCCATATTTATTTGTATTGTTATTTTAATTTCAGCCACATAGAGGTTCTTAGCTGGTAAATACTTGTCCTTCATATATTTATAAAGTTCTTATTTAAACGCCAGCCTTTTATATTTATTTCAATGTACAGTAAAAGTGTTGAGTAACTGTTGATGAAAAAGTTGAGGGTTTACCTAGATGGATATATGGATAGATAGGTATAATTTTTATTCGTACAATTTGTATAATATTGCAGCTATAGTTGTTAGGATGGCTTGTAATATAACGACAAAAGCTTAAATCAAGAATTAGGATTGAAAGCCGAAATGGCTTCAGTTTCTGCTGTGAAACGCGAGGAAGGAGAAAATAAGAGCAAGTTTCTAAGCTCCTTTAAAGAAAAAGCGACAGCTGATGCAAAAGTTTTAACGAAAGGCTCTAGCGCTGCTCTGTGCAAATTCGATAAAGGCCAGCTCATACAAATACCATAACATTATTTTGCAACGTTTTTGACAAAAACGTTTTGACAAAATTGACTTCAGGCAGTAAGAAAATTAACAGATTATCTTGGAGTAATGCGTGAAATTTTTGTGCCTCGAATAATCCATGTAGTAAAGATAAGACGGTTAATACAGTATTAGGTTTTTAAGCCTACAACTATTCATTTGAAATATCAAAGGCTTAGGGACTTTTTAAAGTTACCGACATCATCCAGAGCGATTCAAACGAACATTATATGTTCAAGAGAAAAAAGTACAAGTCATAAAGGGAAGAAAAAAATGATATTACTCTCATCAACCGTGACGGCATGGTAAATCATGATCTTAACCCTTGATTTTCGTGATTTAGTGGTTTTTCTGTTATGGTGGTTATACTACGATCGACAAGTGTGCAAAAGACAAAGCTCCGGTTCCGAAAAATTTATTTCGTGATGGGTACTTTATGGTAAACTCTTGACAGCGTGACGTAACAACCTAATCGCGAGCCTAATCGAGTAAGAAAATTTTTCCAAGTGGTTCTTTTCCTCACATTGTGCTGAGACAATTAGCACCTTTTTTAAATAATACGTGAATTATACACTTTACGGCTACGCCCTTAACGACTTAGTAGAGTTGTGATGGGAGAAAGAAAATTAGTTTCACAAAAATATTACTGACCAATACTGACTGAGAAATAAACGGATGGTTGAGAATAACTATCATTCGACAAAGCAAGTCAAAGATTGTACAGTGATGGTAGTGTGTTCACGTACTTTGAGTAAAAACGCGCAGCTGCTAAAAGTGTAAGTACTTTCTACCATAAGTTCCTCATTCTTCCACCATAACTTCTCTGTAATGTTACAGCTGACTTTTTTATATTTGGTTTAGGGATGTTTATGGTTCAAATTGAATTATATGGTGGATACCTATTTAAAAGGATAATCTCAATCACGAGATACAAATAAAAAGAAGAAGAAAAGTTCCAATGAATGACAAATGCTTACCTCTCTCGGGCACGGGGTCGCCAACTCCAGTGCCGAGGTGCAGGACTTCGCTCGCCTGCTCGTAGATGTTTGGGATTTTGGCGATGCAGAGGAGGTTCAGGTGTCCCTGTTTGGTGTAGTGGAACGGCTGCAGCTGAAGACTTATTTCGCTCCACTGTTTGCCCTGACGAGGCGAGCGACCGCCACCGGCCGAGTATCCGCTGTAGTCGTGCTTCTCCAGGCTCTGCTTCGTCTCCGTGTCTTTCACCTGTTGATGAAGCAGACACGTGTATACGTGATATTATACAAACTTTGGTTTTATTGTGTACATTACATTCACACATTCTGAGATATTATTTTATACTAAGTAAGATAAATAATAGTTCAGCATAGTAGATCTTCAGATGAAAATTAACTTCAGAAATTCCAAGTTAATCGTACACAGTAGAGAAATTTAAGTACAGACTTGTTTCTCACAAATAAAAAAAATCGAAATTACATAATAACTACATATAGAGTTAGTTAACAGGGTAAATAATTTTACAGGACTGCGTTGTTGTAACAAGGCTTGCCTTAAAAATGGGAAATTAATTCGTAAACTGATTTGGCGAATTCTTTTGCCGCAAAAATTTCCACCGAACAGCCTGTGTGTATGTGTGTGCAAGTGTTTTTTTTTTTTTTTTTTTTTTTTTTTTTTTTTTTTTTTTTTTTTTTTTTTAATTTCCACCCCAAAAGGCAAGAAATTTCAGTTATTTATTCTCTGTTGTTCACACACAGACACACACACTAAACCAAATGGTAGTAGATAAAGGTGAGCGTTAACGAGCTGGTACAGCCGAGCTTTTCACGAAAACAAGCTAGCCTGTGGTCATTTTGCTTGGAATGTTTGAGCTGCATCGAGATATTTAGCGGAGATGGAGGCAAAGGGGAGTACTTTTATGACTCGCGGTTTTTCAGCAATTTTGGCTCCATACAAGGGATGCTTGGCTGTGAGTGTTTATTGGGGGCTTTAATACTCATTGGGGTGCACCAATTTCAAATCTCTTTGAATCGGTATTCAAAACGTTCCCTTCTATTTTAATAAGCATTCATTGGAAGGTCTAAAAATTCAGTTGATTAAAATTTTCACGGATCAAATTTCACGTTTTCTGCATCATTTACTAAAAAAAAAATGATTTTTTGTTGAAAAAATTTTCATAGTACAGATTTTTATCGGACGAAAAATTTTCTACAGTTTAATTAATATTGAAACACACATTTTTCCAATACTATTAAATACGCAATCTTTCTGATATCAATATTACTTTAAAGTGTGTTTATCTTTACTCTAATTATAATATGAACTCTTTAAATTTTTATTAGATTAGCCAGTAAAAAATAGATTTTTTAATGCATTATACTGTTCGAAACTGAAACATAAACTTTTTGCTTGCACACAAATAACCACTTTTAAAAACATTTGAGCATCTCGAATGCAATGAAACTTTTGATAAACCGTGTTTTTTACACCACTGATGCTCGGTAAGTGAATATTGCTGCTTATTGCGATGCCTTTCAAGCTGATAAAGTGATGCGATTGAGGAAATACCAAATACGCGTCGATGATTAAGAAACCAAAACGATTCTCTCGAGGTTTCAGGGCTCACCGTTCGAATGGGCCGAGAGGCACAGCTCGAATGAGAGAAGAGGACTCGCGTTATGCGCTGCCGCGAGAAGCGCATACATATATACATTATGGATGCGCGGGACAAGATCGAAGAGCAAATAGTTTTCAGAAAGCCATGGAGGAGGAGGCGAGTGGGCGCTTCATCGGTTCCCGTGTACAGGGGGATGGTGCAGTCGGGCGGAAGCGCCAAGTACTTAATGCGAGCTTTACGCTCCAACACTTTCACCGGCTCCTCCTCCTCTTTCCAGTCGCAAAAGGTAGCGCCGAGAGAATCCCAAACTGAGATCGGAGCACTGCACGTCTCCGACAAAGTATCTGTGCTCATGTATGGGTACTGCTTTGATGCTGTAGGCGAGTGCTCGGGGAGTATCGAAATCGAGGGGGTATTGGTTTTTCGGCGAGTAACTTTTGAGATGGTAAACCAAGCCCCTCCCTTCCCGAATACACCCATTCTGTTATTTTATACACGAGAGTAAGAGATACATTTAATTGACTTTCACGCTCAGGTTTCTACTTCAGAAACACCAGAAGCTCCGTCACGATACAAAGTGTGTATATGCAGAGTATATAATATGTATACGTATAGTAAGTACTAACCTGAGCCCCGTTGAGGGTGAAAGAGAGGGTGACCAACGGCTTGGAGGGCGTCGTGCTGCAGTTCGCCTTGAGAGTGTCACCGGGAGAGTAGTGGGCACGCTCTGACATGATCACGGGCTTATCCTTAGGTATGGCTACAACATAAAATTTCAAAATCTGGGTCTCGTGTTAAGTACCCTTACAGTTGCAACTTATTTTTCTACATACATAAAAACGTTAACACACTGCTTTTTCTCAAAAATATCGTGCAGACATTTGATTTTATCTCAAGTAATAGTTATGTACATCTCTCTCGCTCTTTTCATACTTGTTGTCATACTGTTGTGTTATTACTGATTTACTGAATGCAAGGGTAACCCATAACGTTTTACAAAAATGATTCAGCTAAGGGATCATGTACAGTGAAGGCCCTAGCTAAAGTACGCAATGTTATTGGTAAAGGCAAGCTGTACCGTCACTGTAAACGATACCTAAGGTTTTAAAAATTTTCCACGTACGGTAACAAAAATCTGTTAAATCAAACATTAGTTTTTAATAAAAGTGGAATTAATAGTTTTGGATAAATCAGTAAAATGTTACTTCAATTTCTGATTAGTCTAATTTAATCATCATGATTGGGAGAATTGCTGGTTTTAATAATTAATTTTTTTAGGTAACATTAATAGAGATATTCTGTTATCTCAACATAGAGTTTTTATTACTTACAAACTTTATTTTAAATAAGTATAATTAATTAAACTTTGTTGTTACGGCTCGATCCAAACAGAGACATTAGAAAGACACATACTTATGAAGCGAGATTGATCCAAGTTTTCTAGTATCACTATTAAGTGCTGTTTTCTCGTATAAAACAAGATAGTAAATTAACATTTAAAATTGCATTAACTAATTGAACAGTGAGACATATTGACAAGTTTTATTTTTAGGGATTCGTTTTTGCCAAACAACTAATCAAACGTTAATCGACACAGTATTTAATAATAATTTGCAAGAAAAAAAATATTTAATATTAGCAAACGATACAAACTCAAGTTTTATACTTATGGAAGAAGATAATTAAAATTGTTGATACTTACAAACTACAGTGAGGAATTTCGAGCTCTTTTGCGTGTAAAAGCTTTCCGAGTCAGTAGTCGTTTCGCAGCTGAAGTTGCCAGTAAGTTGGAAATCTACATTTCTTATCACTACTTGGTTTTCAGTTGAAGTGTGTGGCTGAAACGAGAAAAAAAACCATGAAAAATGAATAATTTTTTATATTAAAAATCCACAACCTACTCTAATAACTTGACTGCATTTGAAAAAAAAAAAAAAAAAGTCTATAACATGTTTTGGTTGGATTGATTGCGTCTATCTCTTTTCTTTCTCGTTATGTGAGACAAACGAATCGAGTTTATTTTGTTAATAGCTTGATGGTCAGAGCTACCGGTAAATGCATCGATTAATTTACGCATCGATTATTCCAGGCTCACGTCAAACACGCTCTCACAGTCAATAAACAAGCGGTGGTTATCGAGTCGATACTTCGTTTGTCTTACTCATCGAAATGGTCGCTACGGCTATGTGTTAGACATTTTTTTTGCAGGTAGATAAAAAAACACGGCTCATTGCTTTAGCAGTATGGTATGGTTTTTGAAGGAGTATGCTTTTGCCCTAAAATTTTTTTTGAAAAACTAAAACTTTCATTGATTATTTCTCAACTTCGACTTATTTTCTGTGGGCACAGACTCAACCGGTATTCGCATGCTCAACATTTGACAAAAAACGTCAAAAAATCAGTCAAATAGGAGAATAAATATGAATAACTCATAATGTACCTAAAAGTACTTTCTAAATAATAATTAACTTGTTAACCCTGACAAAGTACCTTATCTCATAGTGCAAGCACAGACTGCTGCAAAGGGATAAAAAGTATACATAAAAAAAAAAAATCCATTTTTCAAAAAAGATGTTGTTTGTGAAGCCTTTGTAACTTGCACATAATTATTAGCGTCACAGATTCGCAGAATATCCGTAAAACGTAAAATGAACTCACATCTATCTGGATCCAGGTGTAGTTGAAAATTTTGATGGCGGGAGTCAGGCTGGGCAAGTACCTGTAGATCTCCTGTTCGCCGCGGTACCATTTGAGCGCGAAAAGGGGCTTGCCATCGAGGTCGTAGTGACAGCGCAGCGTCGCGTCGTGGCCCTGCTCCACCGCATCCCTCGGCAATATTTCCAGTCTGATGCTCCTCGAGTTCGCGTCTGAAAAATAAAGCGTATATTTGCTTGATTACAAAGGGTTGGAATTAATTATTTCATCGGGGCCACTGAGCTATAATTTTTTTTTTTCTTTTTTTTTTTTTTTTCATAAAAACAAGAAATGTATGAAGATCATGTGGCACGTTCATTTTCTCCCTGTCTACACAAATCACACGCTTTTTAGGTGATACATTCAGTGGATATAAAAATGTTTGCACATTCACGTACGCACTGGCGCATGGTGAGACAAAACAACAAGTCAGAAAAAAGTGTGTAAAGTAAAAAAGTGAAGCAAAAAAAAAAAAAAGAAAAAACTGAAGAAAACAAAGAGAAAGTAGTATGAGGATAACCAACAACACTAGAAAGCGAAAAACGTGGATGAAAAGTAAAACTGTTATTCTTCCTAGATGCCTTCCACATGCCCCTCGTTAAAAAGAATCTCTCAAACGAAAGAGCATTCACATCACCCGGAAGAGATTTTATCTGCATGGTGCACATCGCTTTAATGGTGATCGATAGAACTGTCACTGCAGTCATTTTCAGATGATGTATGTACGTATACACAGACTCTTGTACTTACTTAACTATACGTATCATATTGTACACACTTTTGACTCAATGTCAAGAAAACAATTAAAAGCAAGAATATTTATGAATCTTAAGAACACCGGAGATACATACAAAAGCTTGATCGAACCTGTATGGGAATGATTGGGAAATGTCAGAAGATTGTGCAATAGCGCAGGAGTATAAACGTGTTGTTGGATAGAGTACGTGCAGCATGTGCGTATGGACTAGGGTGAAAAGCTGTCGACTTTTATTGACTCAAGAGATTCACAAAGGAGACAAATATATATGTCTTCGCTTCTCATTTCTGTGATGGCACACACGAGTGCGCGTTCACTTTGCTTCAAAGGTGAGCCTTTTCTGGCTTACTACAGTTCCCTCGTTCCTTTCCAAGCAATGTGATCCACATACATGACGACAATATCATCATGGTAACGTCTTTAATATTCCGAGTATTATCAAGAAAATAATAAAAATGAGACTTTGAAATCAACTACCAGTTGCTTTTTTTTTATGCAGGGCAAACTAAAACCAAAATCGGGGTTTATTTGATTTGAGCCTTGTTATTTAGCTTCCAATTACATAATGCAGTGTAAAACCTCTTACTTTATACTAAATATACATAAAAAACTGTATAAACCGACGTGTTACACCTTTTTCGAGTAAAAAAAAAAAAAAGGAATCCAGCGGGAATACGCTGCTGCACCAACTCACTTGAGACTCTGGGTGGGAAAAAAGAAGAGTTGTACATTATACAACTGTCTTGGGCGCACCGCAGCTTCCCCGTACCTATATATTTGCTTGGAAAATAGTTTTCTTCGTCAGCTTCTCTTGGCTCGATTTTCTTCACTGTTCTGCCGTCGTGATATTTAACTTGGTAAAGGAAACAGTACAAAAGCTTTTGAGACGAACAACGGCTGTGCATAAACTAAGCTGCAGTGGCATCGCAAGTGTTTTGGGTGAATGAGATGTTTTGTCTTGGTACCTGTGGACTGAAAGTATACGTGGTGAAGCTAGGAGTTCAGATAAGTGAGCGAGGACGTTATACCGTGTGAGGTGGGCAGTTTAAATTTCTTTGGAAAGCGCAAGCTCCGATACTTTTAAACGATGTGGAAGAGTGAAATGTGCAAGTGAAAAATATGTTATCCCAAGAGGGAGGGCTGCTCGTGTCAAATTAATTGAACGCGTTAAAATTTTAAATAATAGAGCTAGGGAAGTAATGGGTCCATGGGGACGTCTCGTAAGATATCCAGTGATAAAAAAAAAAATAAATAAATAAATAATGAATAAATGACGTATTTCTCGAGTGCCTTCTATACATGATATGTACGTGCTCCATTGTCTTTTTTCTTTCTGATGTATCATTCACTTCAGTAAAATCCAAAATGTAAGCTTTGTATATGCATCCAACATAAGCAGAAAATAATGACGTTCGTCTGTGTAATGGAGAAGTGTAATATTTTCCTTACAGTGCATGTGTGTACATTACATCCAACAATATAAGCGCAACATCTTAGGAGGGACATAGTGGAGAAGAATAACATTAAATTAGATGCTTCAGGGGAATGTCAGTGTTGGCTTCAACTTTTGACTCTCGAAGATGATCAATTTTGTTTCATTAACATACATTTTCAGCGTAACGGAACGGAGATTCTACTTTGTAGATTCACGTACTTACAAAAGTTGACTCTTAAAAGTTTAATTTTTTACTCAGATTTTAACGATTTTAAATGTTTTTTAATTACACGTAAAACAGATAGACGTAATGAATGTCTATGACAAATGGATTCAAGGATTTTATTTCGCAATAGTTGGATGTACAGTGTATAAAATTTGGTTTTAATTAAACATTTTTTAATTAAAACTATATCTTTTTTTTTTAAAAGCTCGAGAGACCCACACCAGCATACATCCTTGTTAATGGATTAAATGAGCCCGAGTTTACTAATACCTAGCCACGTTATCAAGGAGCAATCGTTCGAGTAACACCGACATGGGCGCAACAGGAATCTCGTCACCTCCATGTAGTAAATTGATGTTCACACTGATGTTATAAAAATTCAGAGTTTGCAACAAAACCACTTCACATTCGCGTACCACCCCATCAACAGCAGTAAATTATTCCTCAAATACAGGTAATCGTAGATAGACTTGAGCAAATGATTTTATGGATTTTTAAGCCCTTCGAGAGAACGTTTTTTCCTCAACAATTTACATTTCTTTGGCCTGGAGAAATTTTTATCCATCAATACATTCACTACTGACAAACTTTTTTTTCTAGCAGCTGTTAAAGCTTATTTTTAAGTATTGAAAATAAAATACTTCAATACATTATTTTTAATCTTTGACTTTTTTTTTACCTGAATTGTTGCTTCTTTCTCATTGTAATACATTATTTTTGATGGAGAAATTTTTTGTTAAAGCAAAAAATGATATTGCAAAAAAATACTGTAAATCATCCGTATCCAAATAGTCTCTGGCGTCACAATGGTGGGATATACTTTTTCTTTTTCAAAGAGCTCGCAGATAGCACCACAGCTCAGTGACAGCCAGCCCCGGGGAGTATGTATCTAATGTGAACGTCGAAGAGCGAATGATATCGCGTGAAAATTGCACCAGTGTGTATCTATGCCCCTCTCTCATTCGCTCCCTCGGCGCTGTACCTATTTACTCACTCACACCAGATTACAGGTCGATGCGAAAATTTAGAGTTTGTGTCGGGGGAAATGACTAGTGTCGCTTAGGGAAATGAGGAAGCGAGCCCCAACCATAGCATTACGAACGACGCCACCGTGTACAACTACATAAGGCGTTGCTCATTAAATGCCAGGGGAAAAAGCTTTTTGACAACTAGGACTCAGAGCCGGGGTGAAATTCTGCAAGTGGAAAAAAATTGAACGTCATGGGAGAATAGGTTGTTTTTACAATGTCTAATATGCCTCTACTCGCTGGGAACAGATATCATATTGTAGAAAAAAACAGATAGCTGATCTTCGTGTAACAACATTAATGCACCTGATAAATCAACGTAATCTTGCTAGCCAAAATCAAGTCAAAATAAATGAAAGTTTAGCCTTGGAGACTTTTTTTATGTCATTGCTTGCAGCGCGTTATTATTGCAAATGGAGGGTACCAAAAATTACTTGAATGGAAAATCGGTGTGCATGCAAAATGGAAATTTATTTAGCAAGCCATCGGCACTCGAGAGGGTACATAAAAATACTCACGGGGAGGAGGAATGAAATAGAAAGGACTCGGTGGTGGTAAGGGCCAGAGGTCATGCACAGCTAAGAAAGGCAAGGAGAATTCGACTGGTGTGGTAAGAGAGGCAGAGGTTAAAATGATCCTTTCGGTGCGAAGTGAGTAAAAAGCCTAGGGTGGATTTTGCTTTGCCTCGACTTACAATACTCTCGCTGCGTCATTTTGTCCCATGCCTTGCTCTCTTTCCCTCCTCCCTTTTGATACAATCGCACTGTACCTGCAGAAACCGTCCAAGTAAATTTAAAGGCCTCTTGTATTTTCCGCTGTTACCAGGCCTACTTCTTCCCCTCTACCTCTCAGATCTTTTGTAACACCGCATAGGGGGTGCTGATAAAACGAATCGGGGTGATGACTTTCGTGCGACACGAGCAAGAAAAAATGGGTTTTCTCCTTGTTACAATATTTTTTATTTCCTTTTTTTTAAATAAAACCAGTTGCATAATTTCTGACAACGAAATTAGAAATTCCAGTGAACAGTTTTTACTCGCGGACTTTGATAAGCGAAGTGTACGTTTTTTTAATTGGAAAATTTATGAAACCACTATGAATGGAATCAAAAATAAAATAAAGTCACGGCATACAAACAGAAAATAAAGGATCATATATATACCAAGAGTGTTTGGTTGCTTGTGTCGCAGGGAAAAGTCGTGCAACGAAACAAAGCTGCCCCACATAACTATGTCCGTCTATTGCCTTCTCAAGTGTTGGAATGAGTTGCTAGCACGTTTTTTAAAGTACTCTCCGACTAAGTTACGTGAAAGATTTTTTTCAAAAAATTTTGAGACTTGTTTATACCAAGATACGTAAAAAGACCATCCAGAGTCCTTCCAAAAATCATTGCTTGTATTTTATTTCATCACGGTATTTAGTTTGCAAATCATAGAGAAATAATAAAGCTGTGCTGGCACTGCATGAAATATCTTTTTAGCACGATTAATTTCGCAATTTTACTAATAGTGAGATAAATTAATCGAAAGTGATGGTGGTAGCTATTTTTGTCTGGTTAAATCAACCAGTTTAACGACTGTAACAAATGAATACCGAGTACTTACACCAAATAATAATTCAACTAGTCATTCATCTGTGTGATCATAATCAGAGTTAATAAGAGATGTGATCATTCCACTGAGGAGGCTATCGAAGGTTTGCAGTGAGTGACGAGCTTTCGTATACGATGCTCAAATGTAAACTCTGAAAGGCACGCAAAGAAAGTGGAAATTGTTCACCTGGAGCCAGTGATTGCCAGAATAATTATCCGAGCCGGTTAATGTGTCAACAAACTAGTCCACCGATACATGTGCTTCGATACCATCTATGACTGTACGGATGTATTTATCCATCTTTTGCGAGGATTGCCTTTCAATCTTTGCCGCACAATTTTTTTTATTTTTCTTAGGTTTACGTGCCATCTCATCTGATCCTGATGAACAGGATATTACGTGACCTTTCCAGGTGTATCAAATATAAATCAGCAAAAGAAGGGCCTGAAACCCTAGAGTCGTATATTGTTGTTTTATACATTAACAGTTATATCATGCCATTTTTGGTTTTTATACTTATTTTTGATATTTTTAGATGATTTCATTAAATAAAACTACGTACGAAAATTCGTCGCTATTCTCGACCCCCTCCGAAAATCAATCATTGAGCAGAGCTTTTAGCGCGACAAAGAAGATATCTGCAGGAAATTCAGTCGATGCAGGTGCTTCACACTTGGCTGCACCACCAGTACTTCTTCTCTGCTCTCTTACCTCTCATTTTTCCGATTCACCGAATAACTGAGACTACCAACTTTTTCATTGGTAAAAAAGCTCAAAATTCAAAAATGTCAAATCCTTGAAAGTGCCTATTTTTAATTTATTTATTTTTCCTTTCCAAAGAAAACAATGTTGTTTGACGTTTCCAAGGAACGATTTGGAGTCGTCGATCGGTTCATACATTTCCTTCGATTAAAGCAAGAATAATATTTACCTAAATACCTACAATAGCTGAATCCCAAGTGAAAAAAACCGTGTGCTTGCCAGCTCTCCTTTTGCACTGTACTAACGATCAGTGCAAAATTCTATTCACAACAGTACCAGTACAATAAAGGTGGTGAAGTTATCAGTGTAGGACTTGCGTATCACGCGTACTTGCATCAAATAAAAAAAATAAATAAAAAATTTGTATTTGTCACGTTCATGCTCTAAGCATTTAGACAACGGATGTCTACACTTTTTTTATCGTATGCATGCAGCATTCGGCTTCTTCAGTAAGATGTATGCCATTGTTATCTGGTATTGGCAGGTTAGAGTGGAAGGAAGGAAGAAAACCCGAGTTTCCAGAACCACCGAAGGAACGACAAAGGTGTTCATTAGTATTCCAGTAGTCAGAGCTTGGTAAACAATGCTGTCACCGGTGTAATGCGCCCCGAGAATTTGTGCTGACAATTTTTACGACTCATCTGCTCGTTAATCTCAACGCGCTCGTGGCCGATGTATACACATTTTCGAGCGATGCTTGCACGTCGCGTGGCCCTTCCGGTGCTGATGGTAACGATCCTCGCGTGGGTACCCACGCGCGTGCACGCGATGTTTAATGCGTGTCGAAGGAAGCGTGCACGCGTCGCCACACCCCATTGTTTGGTCTTGCGTGTAGTACCTAAATGAGTAAGAAAGCCCCATCACTTTGATATCGTTTCCCTATTTTTACATGGCACTCCCTTCACCTACGGCCAAAGACTAAAACGTCCTTCTTGCGCTCATTGATACAGCTTCCGTCGCTCTACTTTTATTTTATACCTTGCGCTACAAGTGCACATACGTATCTACATCTGCTGCTGTTGCTGCTGCTGCTGTTGTTGTTACCTGCAAGTTTGGCTAAGAGAAGTAATGTTCTGGAAATTTCGTGTTGTTCTTTTTGCTTCTTTTCACTGCACTGTTTTCTTTTTTCATTCTGGCACGCCTCGTTTGCCACGCCCTGCGCGACCGCGACATGAATAATGAATTTTACGTAAGTATCCATTGCTGAAAAGCAAAACTTTTGCTTGCTATTTTTTCAGGTTACTGTGGTATACAAAATCGGAAAGTATTCATACATAGTTAAAAAATTTACCCTTGAAGGATGAGTATGAGATAAGCTCACCTCCGTATCTACAGAATGACTATCATGAAAAGCATAACTTTTCTTGCATCTACTCAAATGGACGATTACTAGAACAGCTAAAGTGTAGCACATCACGTTTCTTGTAGTTCAGGGGCTAGATAACACAAATGGCTTAAAAATTTAAGTCCCAGCCTATACTCATTTGGGCTCATTCCTCTGAACAACTTACTTCTTACATGTGTATTCTAATTCTGGTTTGATGGTTCAGAAGTCATAGAAAAAAAGATATTGGCATTGCTGTGTAAGTTGTCTGATGTACGATAAACTTGACGCTCTTTTCTATTTGTACAGTGAAAATATCACTGTATGTATACGTAATACCACAGTAATGCAGAGCCCAATATACTAATAGCTCAAAACGTCTGAAAAAAAGTATTGTTATGTGCCAACTGTACAAATACGTCATTTAACGCATATGATTGTATATACTTGAAGAAGGTACACTGATGACACTTTCTTATTCTGATTATCATTTTAAAAAACTTTTTAATTGTTTTGGAAGTATCAATTACTTACTTTAGTCGATTCCCTTTTTTCTACAAATTTTCTAGCTTTATGATATCTGTGAATCCACTTGTTTTCCGATCTTCGTGAAGAGAGCAGTCAGACAAATAGAGGGGGAAACATAAGTGGAAAAGTTTTCTTCTCTGCGGAAGATTATTGGAAAACAAACGATAATTTGTTATACTATTCGTGCTTGGCTTGTTGATGTAACACAATAAACGTAGAGCCGCCTGGAGCGTGTCACGCGTGTTAGCAGCGGGAGAAACTAGCGGGAAATACTTAGCAACGTCGCGAAGCACACACGTGAAATGGGTGTTGGGGGTTGGGGCATCGATCCAACATATATTGCAATCAAATTCAGTTGGTACCGCAGTTGCGGAACAAGTTGTGGATTAGGATGAAAATTTGCTCGCGCGACGGTGGAACGCGGCACACTTGGCGTCATGGAAATTCGGGGTTTAATTTATATTATAGCACGGCTACATGTGCTCGTTTGTCCCCGTCAAAGTGATCGGAGTGGTATCCAAAGCAGAGTATTTACGAAAACTGGGGGTGAAAACGTTGCAAAGAGCTACGTTTTCTGTTTGTGGATATATTGAAGCAAATAAATTAATGTTTTTGATGAAATTTTTTTTTTTTTTTTTTTCAGGAAACTGTGTGTGTCCATGGGTCAGTTAACAGTTGCCTTAATTGTCCCGTTGGCATTGTGCAGCCATGCAAATTTCACAGCAATCCGCGTACTCCCTTTGCCAGTATTTGCTGGTAACGATTGAGGATATTTGCCAAAAGAGCCAAATCAATGGACGGGAAAATGGAAAAAAGTTAAATAAACTGTTTGTTATTTGTTATTATTACCAAGTAACTACTTTATTAATTTGCAAGGGCAAAAAAATGTATAGAAAAGTTACGATTTTTTGCAGGATATTGTTATCAGGGCAGTGCAGCTGGTTTTTGAACGACAACATTCAGTTATCGAATGAAATACTTAGGATTATGTGAAAAGTTTGTTCTTACGGAACTGAGTAATCTGGTTAAAATTTTTCCTGACACTGCAAAAATTAGTTTATAAACGAGAAGCTTTTTGCTGTTGACTCAACTACATTTAGATAAGCTCTCACGGCAATCCCCAGGTAAAGAGAGAGAGAGAGAAATAAGTGCTTGAAAACAATAGGACTCAAACGTTGAAGAGATTATTTTTGGATTACGAAGCCGAGTAAAGAGTAACTTGGAGCAGTGGGATTTTGGTGTATAGGAGAGAGGAGGGTACTGAAACGTATTATTTCACTCGGTAATACATGCTCCCAAAGTTTAATACCGTATACAACAATTTAACATAATTATACCTGGTTGTAGCGGATAAAATAGATAGCAGCAGCAGCAGCAAAAATAAAAACAGACTCGCAAAAGCGTTGATACTGGGGGTCCAGTCAGCAACACAGCAACACAGCTGTGATCACAATGATGCAAAATTAACATATTGATGGAAAAGCAATACAGCAGCACAGTGTGCTTTTGGCGTGCGGCCACGATTTAACCTTTCAAAAACAACGCTTGGAGTAGGAAGCAGAGAACCAAAAAACAGCGAGAGCTTCTTCTCTCTTCAGGTACGAAGAAGAAGAAGAACAAAGGGAGGAACACGAAAATGTGGGCAAATGAATTGGGATCAGATCGTTATCGTGGTCGCTACTTCTTCATCCCCCACATCTTTTGCGTTGGTGGATAACTACAAAGTGTCTCCTCTGTTTATATGCAGGGAGTGAAAATTTAAAGTTTTTGGGAGCCAGAGCTTATAGTAGAGATTACCATCGAATTTCGCACCAAACGCTATTTTCAGCTTCGACCTGCAGCTCTCGATACCTCATGCAACTTTGTAAGCTACTTTGGGAAAGCTCTGCTCTCACTATTAATGGCGGCCAAGCTCCCCCCTCCCCCCCCGAGTAAACCTCATCCCCGAAAAGCTGCAGCAAAGGCAGGACTAGGGTGGTAATTTAATTAAAACTCAAATCACGTGATGCGTAAAACTAATCACATCTCCGATCCGCCGCTACGTGTACCACACTATGCTTTTATAAAAGCTAGTTAGCCCTCAAGCTCTGTGCGTCCTACGACAGTGCGGGCACCACCCTCTTCTATCGTGCTTACTCGCTCTGATTTTTGACGCTCACTTTTAAGTAATTTAATCTTAGCAATAATCGTACGTGTGACACGTTATTTTGGACCTTTCTAAAGTGTTGATAACAAAGTCAAAGTGGTTAAAAACTATTGGTATGTGGGATAGAGATTGGAAAGAAATTTTTAATAAAACTTGTGGAATAGAAAATATTAAAAAAAAAAAAAATACGGGCGCTTTGAATTAATCCTTTAAATTTGCAACTTTTTGTAAAATCTACCTTAACTCAGCGAAATTTTATTAATTGCTTGTAGTTTTGGTTGTTGGCTCTATTTAAGAACTTGAAAAAGAAAATACCATTTCAAACTTGGGTTGACCACTTTTGTTATAGAAATTATTTTTTTTTCATCAATATTACACCTCGTGCAAAAATTACTACTGTAGACAAAGGTAAGATAACTCTTTGATTTTGATTGAATTGCAGAAAGCCTTCATGAAAAATTATAAATCTTTTTAAGACTTCCAAGGTCTTTTAAGCTATCGAAAAGTCTGGGATACCTTTGAAATCTTTCTGGGATTGGAAGTGGTGATGAAAAAATTTTTTGCAAAACTGCAAATGACTTTCAAAGACTTTTTTTTCATGACTTTGAAAGACGCAGTCACCAAAGCTCACATCACACGTAACTTTTGATCTAAATTTTTATTTCAGTCGACAAGCTTCATTCGACAGCTCTTTTGACGGGCAACAAACACAAATATATATATTTATTTATTACCAATTGTTAACACTTTAACCGACAAATTACCTACCTATTACACGAAGAGCTATTCTGACAGCTTCCCTTTTTTTCCCTTTCTTCTCTAGCGTATGCCTATAGGTACACAACCCACTTCAACCCAAATCTAATTATCACCAAGAAAAAAAAAGAAACTACATATAGTAAGCGCACGTGTAGGATTCTGCGTACGTACAAAAAGTTAATAAAAATGAGACTTTTTCCATTAAGATCTCGACACACCCTTTTCTTTCTACGTACTATATATAGATCCACGGTACTAGTAATAACACATAAGGAAACCTACTAACTGAGCTGATATACCACACAATTGACTGGTGGTTTTTTTTTTTTCTTTATTCTTTTTTTTATGATCGAGCGTTAAACAGCGGGAGCAGGAGTAACAATAATAGTGATGCCGAAGACGAAATGAGTACCTATTGCGTTCAGTACTAAGCACAAACTCCCGGAAGTAAAGGATGGTGAAAAATAAGACATAAATTCAATCATCGTATGTACAGATAAGTAGCTGGATGACAAATTGCGTGAGAAATAACATAAGCGTATAAAAAGTGCACAATACACGCAGTTGAACGCTGAGCATAAGATCCCAACGCACTCGAGTGAGTGTGCCCATCACTATTATCTGCTGCTAATCCTGCTATTATTATTATTATTATTATTATTATTATTATTATTATTATTATTATTATTATTATTGCTACTGCTGTAATATGAATGTCAATCCCGATGCTGACACAGAGAGGAAGAAAGATAGAGATCAGCGAGTGACGGGTACGAATTGTAATACAGGTCTCATACCACATAAGATAACAACACCAACAGCTGACTTTACGACCATAAATGTGCAAGAGCCAGAGGGAAGCGAGGGAACTTTTTGGTCGGGGCGTAGGGGTCGTGACGATTTACGAGGCGAGAACTGCTCTTCTACTCTTTTTTTTTGTACATTGACCGTACTGTCTTTCACCACACATTATAAATTTTCATTGTTTATTGGACAAGTTCAATCTTACATGATTGCTACAAAATAGTGACAGAAAATAAATGAGAAATCGATAAATGATCGGAAAAGGAAAAAGAGAGGATTGAATTGGATCAAATTGAATTTTTTGAATCGACAAGGGAGAAAGAAAGAGAGAGATGTTTTTAAGGTAACGTGTCATCTGAAGGGGGGGATAGGAAAGCACCTGTCTTCTGTAGTAGTACATACTAGCGTTAAGAACTACTGCTGCTGCTGTCTGCTACCATTCAGAGGAAAGTACTCGCTGGGCGATTGATTTTTCGTTGTTCCGTCGAGTAGGAAAAAGGCCGGAGGGAACGAGAGAGCGCGCCCAGGAGTCCAATTTTCTATTGGCATGTACGACAGAGTGGAGCAGAGGGGCTCCAAGAGGCCGTCCCGACGTCTCTTAATAATCGCAGGGGAAAACCCTTCTTTTCTCCTCACTTGGTCCGTACTGTCTAATGCCATTCCCTTTCATTTGTCCCTAGAGTACTTCATCGCAGCCAGCTTGTTTTTTTATGCCTGTCCAATTTAAAAATAACCAACACATGGGATATATTTAATTGAAAAATGCCTCATCCTTTCCTTCACTGCGGACCAGTTGTCGATTTCATGAATATACAAAAGCCACGAGGTTTGCTCAAGAAAAGGGAAGCCGATTTGTTGAAAAATGCATTCCCGAAACAAAAGGTTATCTCTGTCTTTAGACACCCAAAAAAAATTCAACTAATGCCACAGAAAATGTTGGTAGGTCTATTACCTTTTGTCATAACTCATCCACTCAACTTTGGTCCCCTTTCGCTCGTGACTCTATGTGGCATTTTTTATTCCTCTATCTGCTCTTTCTCTCGCTTTCATTCATTTGCTCTACTATTTGTAATGGCATTTCCAGTGGATTTTACTAAAAGCGTGTTTATTTGTTCTTGTGGAGGAATGGGTAGGTCACGCTGAGTAAAAAATAAAAGATATTAAGTGGCCGGAGTGGAAAGAGATTGGAAAAATATTTCGGGAAAAAAACTTTTCCGTTGTACGAATTTCTTACCGGATTAAATCTACGGGCACGTGGGTTTGGCTTAGGAAAAAAAAAAAAAAATAGAGGAATATTGAATTTTTTTTATTATCTCTTTTCCGTGGGATTTTGTTAAAAATTCGTATACTAAAAGAGAGGAAGATTGGTTTATTTCATAAAAAAAAGATGCATCAATGTAAAGTCGCTTTAAAACATTTGAGAAAAAAAAGTTTTTCTGAAAAAGAAATCTTTTATTGCAAAATAACCATGAACTTTTGTTCGTATTGAAAAAAAAATTCATAAAAAGTTTATGGGAGAGCTCTTTTACTGCTGTTTTTTAAATTTGACTGCCATCAGCGTCCATTTAAATATGTAGTCAAACAATAGGTGAAAAGAGCTTGAAAACGAAATGCATCAATGATGGAAGCTCCGGGAGACGATTGGAAGGGAAGTGAGAGAAAAAGACTCCAAAGATCACTGGATTACAGGTGAAAGGGAGAGGAGAGACACATCGATTGGCTTTGAACTACCTGATGTCGCTGCTTTTCTCTCGAGGCTCCAAATACATGGCGGATAAACGACGCTTGCACTGATAGATACCATAATAGTTACGTCGTGTACTTTTAGCAGCAACAATAGCAATCACACGTGCCATTCAGTTACTCTTTTCAACGTCTATTTGATTCTCTCCGTTACGGCCTTGTGACGAAAGTGTATAACACTATAAATACGTTACAAATGGCCTGCAATTAAAGCCCTTTTCTTTTTATATCGATTTGCAGTACACTCGTAGCTTTTCAAGTGATGGTCATTTCCGCATCACAATTGTATTAATGATTAAATGAGACGTTGAACAGTGGAGCACAATGTAATAATAAAGAAAATTTTGAAAATATGATGAAAAAAGAATCGTTTCAGCAGATATTTGTCAACGCGTAATGGTCACATTGCATAGACAACGTCTTTTCATACGCCCTATACTCTTGATTTTTCGTTTTATCTATCCCGACCTAAGAATTTCGTAATACCTCTAGTTAATTATTTGCCACCAACAGTCAATTTTTACGTGTCGAGATCTTTGAATGTAAAATCACACGTATTTCGCGATATTGTGTGAAAAATAGTTATTTCCCTACCTTGTAAAATTTTTCGTGTCATATGACGCTTACTGTACCCTAGATAGAGAAAATAGTATTCGTCACATAAGCACCACCCAACTGGGGCTGCATCCTTCCAAAAATATCCCCAGTAGCGATGGCGCTATACATGGAAACATATTCCACACGTTATGACGATAAATAATCTTCTATGCAAGCCTTGGGAGGTCGATATCAACACCCACACAATAATACCACACTCGTACGATTAACAGCTAGCACTCCTTCTCGGCACAGCTCTGCCCTCTCATGCGAGAAGTCGTATTGTCCATAATTGCTACGTAAATAACTATTCACCACGTTTACTTATCACCATACACAATCTTCTCTTATTCACTATATTATTTGATAATTGTCTGTAACGTTGCGATCGTCTTCTCTTTCCCTCTTGTACTGGCTCTACATTCACGCTACTCCTTTTTTTTAATGGCATGGACCTATTCATCCACAAGGAAAATCGTCACATTTTACGTACGCTTTCATGTGAAACATCAAATGATTGATCAAATTCCTAGAGAAGAGATTTATTGAGAAAAGAAATAGTGGTGATACATAAAGTTGTAACGTATGGAAAATAGTTGGGAATAGACGTCTTTTCCCAATATACCTGGATTTTTGTATGCATCTTAACTTTATATGTAACACTGCCTGTCGTGCTAAGTGCACTCCTTTCTATTCCTGCAAGTAATCGCATCACTAAAGCATTAAGAGTAAGAAAACGAAAAATGAAAATTAATCTGAAAAAGCCCTCAGAGCAGTTGATAATTTAAATAAAGAGTAAATCACGCAAGTATGAAAGTCAAAAGAGAGAAAGAGAGAGAGGGCGCTACCACAAGCAACCACTAACTTATTCACACTGAGGTGCTTGCGCGAATGGGACGAATTCTCAGCAGTGGCAGCGGACCACGTAAGTACACGCCCCACTGCTGCTAGCGATGGAGCTCCACTCGAAGCGAAAAGACATTTAAATAATAAAAAAAATTCTCCCTCGTACAAGACCAAGAGTACCACGGGCACTTGAAAAATATATGAAAGCGCAAGAGCCTCGTAAAACGTTTTCTCTCGGTTTCTTGAAATACTGGTTCATCTCTTTCCCTCTACTTTTTTCTCTTTTCTGTGTTACGTATGTATACTGGTGCAGCCCCCCCCCCTCCCAGCGATCTAACCCCCATCGAGCAACGATAACAGAATCATGTTGTAACGTATGAATGACAAACAATTTTTGGAGACATTTTTAATGAATATAAAATTAACCACGATAGGATATGCATTTGTGAAAAAATTACTTTACATTTGGCATACAATCAAGGATATCTGATTTTTAGTACAATATCACACCGATATGTATTTCAACGTCTCACGATATTACATTTTTAATAAAAATTTTAAAAACAATTTGGTAGAAAAAGCAAAATGGAAAACATTGTAAAATCATATCATTTGAAAGTTTGAAAACGCATGATAATATTGTTAACCAAACATTAAAAGAAAGGGCCATTTTCATGGGGCTTGGGTGAAGTTTATACTGGAAATGATGAATAATTTTTAAAAAGGTTACTACCGTTATGCTACCTTTTTAACGAAGATAAGTCTTTAAGTAGTATTTGCTTTCAAAAAATTTATCTCAAGGTAGTAATCTCATTGACTTTCTGGGTAATCTGAAAAATATAAATGGTACAAAAAATTTGTATTAAAGTGATAAAATATCACAGTTGAAGAATTGAATTTTTCTTTATATATTTAGAGGGGCAGCCAAGAGGCTAATGTGGTAACCGCAGTATGGGAAGGGGGTTGTAAAGGCTCCTAATGGTTGGCAGGACTCAAAAAGTGTCAACCTTATCGATGAAATTGTATACAAAGGATGGGGTGAAAAATGTATGTGTATACATTGTTATACGTGTAATCGCTCTCTCATTGCACGTTGGTATATGCATGACGTGGACTGTGAGGACATGCTTTGCATGCGCGGCGTTCGCCAAGGGTAATCATTAGCCAGCGCTGAGTTTATCTCATCAAGAGCGGGAGTGCCGCCCGAGCGCGTGGAGGTGAATTGCCTCCCCTGTGTTGCTGGCTGCTGCTGGCTCAACACAACTCGAGACGTGCACGCGCGTGTGCTCTGCATGTCAGGTAATTTTCGGTTATCCCTCTTCATCCTGCGATCCACGTGAACGCGCCTAATTTTTGCATAATCCGGCTTAATAAAGATTAATGAATGAACCGCTACTGGGTACCTCAATATCACCCTAGTTGGATGTACACTATGCCTACTGCAATACTGTTCCTCTTTTTGTTACTTTGTTTTTTGCTTTTTTTGGACTTAGCTTCTCATGAATGTGTTATTTCTTGTAAGGATTTAGATGAAAGTGTTGTTGTATTACATTTTTTATGAATAATTTTTACTTTTTTCAAAAAGTAATTTTTACCACGATTCTACGTATAATTATTTAAGGGAAGATTATCTGTTACCTACATTTAATAAAAACGATGGATCTTTTGAAGTTTAGAGGGTATGCTTTCTTATCATGGATCATAATTTTGCGCTAAATGTTTTTTCCACCCTAACTTCATCGTCATTTTATAGTCCACAATAATGCAAATCTTTTCTCCGTGTATATTATACAGATGAATAATAAAAGAAAAGGGGGTAAGATTCAGGAATCATTTTTGTCACTCAGAGATTTTGTCTGTATCTCATCTTCACAAGTTTAATTGGTATGCTGGAAGCACGTAAAATAAGTCGATGCTTGAATTCAGAGACACATTACATTCTAAAAAAAATATCTTTGCATAGAGTCTCAGAATGACATTTTTAAAACGTTTCTCAAATGATAACATATAGCATTTTTTTAATTTATTCCGGACGAGTTAATACGTATGTACCTACACTTTTCAGATGGAAAAAATTTTCCCTCTCAGGTATACCAAAGTATGTACTTGCCATTGCTGTAGTAAAGCAGAAATCCACAGCTCTATTTTGTCTACATGTATGCAGAAAACTCAAAAACGATAACGCAAAAACCAGAAGTAAAAGACAGCCGAAATTAATTCTTCGTACTCGTACATTTTTTTCCGATTCTTACGCGGACCGACAGAGAAAAAGCTTTCACGGCTTTTGAGAAGGACTTTTTATTTTTTGCACTGACACGCTCATGCTCGCAACCGTCCCGGTAATCCAGAATCTTTGAGATGAAAAATGGAAGAATGTTACCCCAAGCCCTTGCGGGCACCTAAGTTTCTTAGTTAGCTCTTGCGAAACTGATCGATTACGCGTCGGGCGTAAAAAGCCTATAAGTCACCCTCGGGGCTCAGAGAGCTACCACCACCGAAAGTTGCACGGGAAATCAATTACTCAGAGTTGCCTGTACGTACTGTATCTCAAGGGATGAAAATATATAGTTTCGGAGAGGCTGACGCCCCTGGGTAAAAAGAAACGACGGTGGTGCAAGATGACGAGCCGAAAGTTCACATATAATGGTTTGAAGGATGTATGTATACCCGTACCAGCTGCTGCGAGCTTCGAAAAGTTGGATGTCGCGTCACTGCCACCACGTGCAGGCGCAAGCTTTGCCCGAAAATTTATGCAAACTTTCAGTGACTAAAGAGAGAGAGAGAGAGAGAGAGAGAGAGAGACAAGTACTGAGAGTTGAGACCCACTTGAGGACTATTGACCCGTCGCCGTCGTCGTCATTGTCGTCAAGCGGGTGAAGTTCTCTGACCTCTTTTGATGACAACGACGCTGCAGTTGCTCTGTCTTTCTCACTCCTTCTTTCCACAGCTTTCGTCTTTGGTACAATATACTTTTTTTCTCTAGCTTTAACCGCACAGAGGACAGCGAAAGCGTAGTGTATGTACGTATGATACGCGCTCCACCCCTCGAGTGTATGAAAAAATCGAGGCCCGACAATGCCTTGGATAATTTCGTATTCTCTTCCCCGCACGCTTTTATTACAAAATATATGCCCCGAAGCGGATGATTAAAATTTTTTTTTTTTCCTCACCGCTTGTAAAATGTAATATTCATGCCCAAGTACTTCGATGGTTTTTTTTTCCATACTTTATTATAAAAAGTAGTCCATACTATAACTCTGTGTTGTCGGAAAATCTTGGCAGTTTTGGTACCGAAACAAATATTCTACTCAGGTATAATATGTAGATCGTTACAAAGGAAAACAAGAGATTAGCTGATAAAAGTACCATGTTAGACATGATGTAACAAAAACCCTTGTTTTACCTTCCGTCACTCTACCATTTCAAAAGGTGGCCCGATAAAAAAATCGAGAGCTCACCACTCTTTGTAGATTTTGTATTCCAAACTGTGCTACGAGTTGACAATAGAAGAGCAAAGATGACTCTTAAAAGAAGATTCTTCCTCGAGAAAGAGTGGAGGGGACGTCAAAGAGGAATAAAAAGAGGCTTTGCGACGCTGGTGGCGACCGAGCAATAAAAAATGCGTCATTATCCATCTCCTCGGAGTCGGATAAATAAATTTTCCGGCCAACCTAAGGCGTCTCATAAATATTCCCACGGATTACCGGTGGCAAAACAAAAGAAAAAGCAAAAAGGGCAATAAATCAGGAAAAGCATACATCGTGGGTTGTGAGACACACCATACGCTTGAAGAAAAGCTTGGAAGGGAGGATTGAACAAAGGAGGCTTCCCAAGCACCGTCCATTTATATAGGCATATATTTATACGAGTGAGACAATAGATTGCCTGGTACCGTAATCCACACACCGCTAAATACTTTACTTACACGATCACACATTTAGTCAGCCTACGTGTGCTATCCTTTCCTCCCTAAAACTCTAAATTTTGGATTTTACTTATCCTGTTAAGGGTGCGTTTTTAAACATGTTTTTTCAAAAGAGCCCTCGTTACTTAAATGTGAAATTTCCTCTTTTTTCTCGGCTCCCTCTTTCTCGTCCTAATTAAAAATTTTAAAAAGTAAATATTGGGTCATACTCTGAAGGTTGGCGTGCAAAGCATTTTAAATTCACCGTCATGATTTAGCTGGACAAAGGTAAACTCCAATGGTGCATTAGTCGCGTGGTGTTGTTGATATAAATCTGCAAACTTTTATTTCCAAGCCCATAAAAGTCATACACGACAATAAAAACGTGGCATCGGATTATTTGTTGGTTGTATCTCCATGTCATCCTCTCGGAGCGTACGAAAGCGAGCTTTCATTTTTACACCAACTCTTGGCTTGCAGTAAATACAGCATCTGTACAGTAGTTAAACGAAAATTGTTATTACGATGATTTGTCGACCAAAAAGTTTTATGATATCACATTGAAAACCAGAATTTATTGACCATTTGATTAAGTATAGTAATGTTGTTTCAGCACAATTTATTGAATCTTACGAAGAATTTTTAGTGAAATTAGCACGCTGAAAAACTATTTCATAGGTATAAGGAAACACAAAAAAAAGTACACACTTTGCAGCTATTTTTCTGTTTGCTCTTTCACGAGCTTGCACAGCCACGTCCACTCTGGAGCACACAAGAAAAAGAGGAGAGTTTTATCGCAAGGCGAGTATAGAAGATGAGGTCCACTACCTGCCTATACATACAAGTATGTGCTAGCACACGTGTGGTCACAAGAGGGGAAGTATCGGGGGCGAAAGGGCAACGAAGGAATGAGCCGGCAGTGCAGCTCGTTAGAGACCCACAGTCAGACAGGCACGCAGCCGCACATGCGAATTCCGTGGTCGGCCCTCCCTCGGAGGCTCATAACGCGCCCAACCAGCCGCACATACCTACTAGCAAACGATGTTTTGCTGCCCAGTCACCAGCTGGGACTCTTTTTTCGCGCTTTAATTTGGTTTGGCACGCGACGAGCATGGAACTCTGATTCGCGCATTCTCCTCACCCTTACCCGTGTCGTCGGTAGCGAGTAGTGCAAGGGTGCCCGGGGACTCTGGCGAAAGAGTTCCCAGAGACAAAAACCTCGAGTGAAGCAAATTCCCCCTATTCATCAACAAAGTGCACAAGCACACGCATATATATAGGTGTACTTTCTCTGGGGTCCAGCCATTGTGTCTCCCTCGGTTCGTTCGGCCTTTTTGCGCAAAACCATAAGGTCGCTGCTTTGGCTTCTCAGTCGATGTAACATGTATCGGGCTCATTTTTCTATGAATAAGTTAAACCCTCCAGAAGTAAGCTCCTCTCTTTTTTGTGTCAAGAAAATCTCATTTCTTTCTGATCCCTTTGCTTTTTCTAGAGTTACGTGCAGTGGAAAGCTTCTTAAAAGATACCATCATGTAGTATTCATCATATATTGTGAAGCATTTAATTTACTCGATTGGAACTTTTATTGTACATAATTCATTCATTGAATTTCAAATGTGACTGAATCAGATATCAGTACAATAAAAAAAATTACATAATAAATTTCTTTTTTTAACATTTTTTTTTTTTTTTTTTATCGATATGGTATTTATTTCTATCGTAATGCTAAAATTTTACGTCTTCTATCAAGGCATTGGCACGAGAATTGATAATGAGATAAAAACACAAATACATGAATTATCGAGTACGTATTATATGTAGATACATTGAGAGTAAACTTTGACATTAAACGCTCATATTTAAAAGTATAAAATGTACCTACTTTGTACGATGAGCAGAAAGCCATAGAAATTGATTTTTAACATTTGTGTAACGAGAGAGGAGAAGTATGTTTGTGCCAAAGTTTGAGACACAGCGATCAGCCAGCACTTGCTGCCAACGTGACTAGCAAAATCTTCTATTGACGAAAAACAGAATGTTTTTGTTGAAAATGCGATGTAAATGCCCATCACATTTTGCATACGTATCGATGAAAGTTTCAGAGGTGGTCAAACTTAGTTTTGCATACAGAGTTGTCCGACCGAAGCTCGTTTAACACTTACACGTATTAACGACAAACTTTTTCATACAAATTTCTTTTTTTAATTCTGTTTTTTTTTTACCCTTTTTCGATTTTCATTCAATGTAATTTACAAAATTAAAAAAAAAAAAGTAAAATCGTTTTAATGGAATTCATTGCTGAAATATCCCTAAAAACACCCTTTTGATGTATCTTTATAATTTAAAGACATGTTAAAAACCATCTCAGTGCTATTTGAATAAAGCGTAAATGCAATATTTTCGTTAAGATTTATTTATTACAGTTTTCAAAACTCCTGGAAATAGTGTTGAGGGTATAAGCTAACTCGAGCGGTTTTACCATGACGTGAAAGCTCTCAAGGCTCGGGGAAATCAAGTAGAAAGTAAGGCAAGGGATGAACACACGACCAAAGGAAACGCAGAAGGTCCCCCCCCCCTCTCCGTACCCACAAGGGAGCTCTTTTTCTCCAAGACAGCGCCTCCACTGCGGTAAAACAATAATGGAAAACGGAGACTCTGTGTGCTCTCGAGGCTTTTGTTTTTTAGAAGCACTTTTTTTCTCCCATCCTTGCAAATCTTTTTTTTCTCAATGCACGTGATACCTTAAAATGAAATAGAATCAGGGACTATGATCCATCAACATTGGAATCATCATAAAATATAGTTGCGTTTTCCATTCCTTTTTTCTTGTACGATGTATGTCTTCTACGACATTAGTATGCAAAGGAGATGAAGTACTTTAAAAAACTAGCAGAGAGCTGGGTCGGGCACATTTGGACAACATGGGCAAGAGATGGAGTTACAGAGGTGGAAAATAAGTCACATGAACACTTCTGTAGAGCTTAAAGAATAGTATGTTGAAAAATGAAGGAGCAAGAATTTTGTACTATTTACGTATTGCAATAATAAGGCTATAATTTACAACGAGAAAGAAACAAAGAGACACCAATCTATTGGCAACCAGCTAAGGTGTTTTATGCGTACAAATTTTTGTTACAAGCGTAATTAAAATTATTCGCACAAACACGATGAAAATTACGGAATAGTAATTATATGTAGCAGAAAGTGCAAATGAAATATACACGTGTATAAAGTTCGGTTATGCCTTGTGGCTCAGTCCCATCATACCCGTGTCATAAAAGCCCTTTGCGTTTATTCTAGCATAATAATTTATAATGTTTCCTTTTGAGCAAGAATTTGTAATAACAAAGTGTTTGTAATTTATCGAATCAAAGTACAGTTGTGTATAATTGGGGATGGTTATTAATATTAGGTGCTTTTATTGAGTGTTGGAACGAGAAAGTAAGAGGAGTAGGGAAGTGTTAAAGTTAGATACATTTTTGAGCTTTACTTTGTTACATTAAAACTATGGACTTGCGGTGAGTTGCTTCGACTAATTATGTTTCCTACGAGTGGAGCACTGAGGAAAAAAAGGTAAAGATGGCAAAATAAAATCATAAGTTTACAAAAGAAGAGTACTTTGACAGGTTCTATACGCTTTTGCGTTATGCGTAATGTATTTACGTTCAAGAAATTGCAAAGAAATGGGGAAGAGTTGATGCGCACTTGTATCGAGGTTTAATGTAATTGTTTAGCTGATGGGCATCCGTAGAATTTCTGAGCACGCACGGGAGGGCGGAGATTATTGCTGTTACTGATGCGTGACTATACTGTCAATTGTACACGTATGCATGCATGCACACACGGACGCGCAAATGTATACACGTATGCGGTTGAGGTTGCGTTAATTGTATGTGCCATCGAGATACGGAGGACCTGTATACGTGGCACGCATGTTACGCGAGTGCGTACGTGCACGGCTGCCTTGCGAAATCGTTGGGCCATGAATGTATACAGATGTAAATTTAGAATCGGAAACTAGCTTGTAATCTATGAAATCGTCTTTTTATTCAGCAACGCTATTAGTGGACAACCAATCACTTGAGGAACTTAGTTTTGCTTAAATTGCGTCGTAAAATTTTACCGAATTAGAGGTGTTCAAGTCAATGCGGTGCAACGAAACTACATTTTCAGTTTGATGAATGTGAAATTAAGAACATATTGATGCGAGTATCAATTTTTATTCACGATACGAAGAGGTGAAAAAACTGAGAGAAAGATTTAGAAAAGAAAAAAGTAAGGTAGAAAAAACTGAGAGTAA
Organism: Copidosoma floridanum; assembly: GCF_036245765.1. Classification (NCBI taxonomy): domain Eukaryota; kingdom Metazoa; phylum Arthropoda; class Insecta; order Hymenoptera; family Encyrtidae; genus Copidosoma; species Copidosoma floridanum. The sequence continues at coordinate 2,559,080 of NW_028321886.1, read as the reverse complement.
AAAGGAGAGGTGTAAGTGTAGGACTTAGTATTATCGAGAAACAATATTTTGACAATATGAATAACTTATAGCTTAAAGGCACTGAAAAAAAAAAAATAGTACCTATTTCTTTATTTCCTAGTATTGGACTCGAGGTCCTTGAGAGACGGAAAAACTCAAAAAGAGAGCGATTCTTAACAATTTTTTGGTCAACAGCTTAAACTTGTAATTAGAGATGGCATCAGATATAATGTGAAGAAAGAGAGAAAAATGTATTCTCTGATGTTTGAAATATTGTGAATGAGCGACATTAGAACAAACCAGAATAAAAAAAAGATCAGCTTTTTGTGTTTTTTCTTTTTTGTAGAAACCGAAATTGCTCGTTTTGCTAGTTACCCAGACTCGCGAGGAATGTAATCAAGCTATTTAATTATACCGACATTGCAGCCCTATCTCTGTTTTTGTACGTACCGTATGCATACTACTTTTCTTCTTTCTCCATGTACGTTCTTCGCCAAGAGTAATTTTTTTTTTTTTTTTCTTTTTCTATTTTTTCGAGTACTTACCAGAGAAAAGAAAGACAAACTTGGCCGAGACATACGACGTGTTTGCTTTCGAGTGAATTACAGTGTCTTTCGCTCCTTTACAGGGAAGTTTTTCTTTACTTTAAAATATTACACAAAAGTACTACTTAACGAGTGAAAGTGGAATTGCTATGCTTGAATTTCGAAAGGAATGGAGCTGCATATAATTCAAAAGAAGTTACATTAAATAAGCTCTCAGAATCAACATGTTAAGACAATTTTATACCATTACGATGGATAAATTATATACATACTTGTACAGTGCATTTTACTATGGAAGGACAACACAAGTTTCAAGGAGTTTTTGGGGTAGTATACGTATAGGCTTCTACCTAAGCAAACCGTCAGGTGCATTATGCGGAACGCGTCTTTTGTTTCTCTCTCGCAGTCATTGCGACTTGCCTCGACAATTACGTCCGAGAACCACAGCCGTGAGGAGGTGCTCGCCTCGCTATTCTCAATTAAACTTGCGAACGAGGAGCCCGAGAGATTACCCAGCCGGCCCGTAAATTCATTCTCGCGGTCGCAAGCCGTATCGTCTTTCCAATTAATGCACGTGGTCCGCAGCAACAACAGCAGCAACACCGGCGACAAAGACGGGGATGGCGTTGCAGGTACTACTAACGCAATGTCTTCGCTACACTAAAGTTGCAACTGCCCAGTCGAGGTATACGTGTCGGGGGGGGGGGGGGGGGGGGCAGTGAATGAAACGCGAAACCCATTCAACAATGCACTTCGCGGGAGGAGTGATGAAAGTAACACTTACCCGTTATGAGGAGCAGGAGAGCCATCAAAGTAAGCGCCAGCGAACAGTCAGAGCGAGACACGGCTCTATTGCTATTGTCACTGTTACCCTTTGACTGAGCCATGTTTACACTCTTTACTATTTCCTCAAATGTCAAGCATTTGTTGTGGCTATTGTTCTAAGCAATTTGAGATTTGTATATAAATAATGTACGCCACTGTGGAATCCAACCGTGGAAGCTACCTAGGAGGAGTTGGTGACTCCATCTCACACCACAAGAGTCGTTATGTGTACATGCAGCCTCACCAAAATTGGTAATTACGACAACACCAAGTCACTGGCACGTCAGCGTCGTCAAAGGTACCAACTGTTGTTAATAAAAGTAATTTGCCAATTTCGCGGTCAGTAGTTGGCCCACGTTGATCGTAACTTCACTGTTATTCAAACACCCACTGCTCCGAAATGCGTAGCACCCCATCCGGCAGGAACAACACAATTTGCTCGCCACACGTGGTGCTATTGTTTACGTTTTGGTAGACGCGATGCCGGAGAGACGGAGTTTTCTCAACAACTGGGCCCATTGCCTACATATCGGAGCAAACGTCGTTCGAGGCGCGCACCAACTTCCCGAGTGCAATGTACTCGCGGTGCGGCGTAGCACGAGAGAATGAGGGGGGCCCCGACCGCGTCACCGGCGCTGCTACCACTGGAGGCGCATGCCCGCCGTCGCCGCTGCCACGCCACCCTTTCCCCCGCACTTGCAGGTCCACCCTTTGCTCAAAGATTGCGTGTGTGTGGGTGTGGGTGGATGGCCCACACGAGTTCAGTTGCTTGGGGCATGTTGGTGCTCGTGACGCCTCATCCCCTCATGGTTTTCCAGGTATACTGTATACGAGGTGGCGGGCGATCGGCTTGTCCTTCGCATCAATCCAAATCTTCGGATCAGATCTATACATTATCATGCCGTGTCACAGATACCACGTTGTTTTGACAGGTGCCAGAAATGGCACGTGGAGAAGAAAAATACATTTTTTAGATGGTTATATTTACCATCATGCGAGTACGATCTTTGAAAAATCTTGAGACAGAAGGAAGCCGGAGTAGAAGTTACGATTTAGCAGAGCTTGCATAGCTACACAAAAAAAACTAGAAATGTTAAAAAAATCTACTAAAATTGTGACTAACTATATTACACACAAATTACGTCAGCTTACACTAGAAACATTAATTTCACTAGTGGTTGAAATTGCGGAAAACAAGCTGCAATTAAGCTAGTTAAATTAAAAGATACAATTAAGTACAGATGTTAGCTTAAAATTGTTGCATATCGATTCGTTACTGTACACAAACACACACACAGAGAAAAAGTTTCCGTCAACGATTTGTCTACAGGTACGCAATTGTCAAAACAAAGAAATGAACTTGCATTGACGTAACCGTTTTTTCTATGCTTTTTGGTTGAAATTGTAGGAATTAAGTTAAATCCATAGCTATACCAAAGCCAGCCACTGTGTCCAAAAAAAAAGGAAAAAAAACAGGGGGCCAAATGGCTGCTCCTGACTACGTCCTGGCTTTTGTTTCGACGTAACTTTCATTTTCTTTTAGATCCGTAAATCCCTTGATATCTGAATCCTAGAAGTCAAGCGGGAGTATGATGGATACCAGAGCTTTGAACGCTAAGCGTGTTCTGTGTCTGTGTGTGAGAGAGTCGACTGTATATAAACTGGAATATGAGTGTAGGTATATATCACTACGGTAACAGTCATTAGCTGCATGCTCGTTCATCCCCTTCGACAGTTACATCGGTCGTATATAGTATATTTATTGACTTCGAGAGTATCCGTTGTGGCGCCGCCCCGCCAGTGTATCATTAAACCAACCGTTGTCGGGAAAAAAAGCATTAATGGTAATCGAAGCAAATACATTCTTTTATTTAGTACCACTGAATCATAATACGATACAAATGGAACAAGTATTCTCGAGAAAACATTGGAAAAGCAAGAAACGAAAATGAGAACTTGCACGGATATTGCTACAAAATGTTTTTAATTTCACGTACAACACCCATCACTATTGGTTTGTAAAAAAATAGAAATCCATTCGTTTCCAAAACGTTGTATATACTTCTTTGTGCTGGCAAACTTTGTGTAATGTTTGGCAAACAGGTATCAACGTATTAGTGAAACCTGTACGCAAAGATATGTCAAGGCAACACCTCACATCCATACAAACCGTGTATCCGAGCTCTGCCCCACCAACGATGGGGAGAAAAAGAAACAATTGGTTATTCTTTTTAGCGTGTCATGCTCGACTAAAGCTGATGGGATGTGAAAGAGATGTATGTATGGATCAGGAATAGCCAGAAGAGAGGGAGAAAGAGTAAGCAAGTGCTAGTGGGGGTTGAAAAAATGGCTTGCGGGAAACCAGAGGGATGTACATTGGCTATATACTTCGCTGAATTATCGTGTAGTCTTGTTTCCTTTTTCGTACTGACGAGAAATTTTTTGTCACCACACAAGACATACGAGGCTACAAGAGCGAACTATTTTCTGGACAAAAAAAACGTGACAGAGAGAGAGAGAGAGAGAGAGAGAGAGAGAGAGAATGGGGGCGTAAAATGAATGCTCGCACAACTGACAACGTAAGTTACATCTTCCTTTCCTGTTATCCCTTTTTCTCAGAGAATAGATAATACAATAGAGGGTGCACGATAAAAAACGTGGAATCGAGTTTTCGCAAAACTTATTTTCAATCACGCATACACGCTCTACTATACCCAAACCCTGGGAACCTTCCGAGTAATTGTCAACGTGCAAATACTTGTTACGTGTTTTCGTGTTTTATACAATTGAAAAAAAAAAAATATATATCTGTTAACTGCAAATAACGGAACACTAATCTTGCTTGTTCGTTCGACTTCGATTTCAAAGTATTGTCAATAACAAATCAACGAATTCGTTCAGCACAGAGTACAGTTTGAGTATTTTTACATGATCGTTTTAAAGCTACCGACAATATCTTGAAAAGTGCAATTCAAATCAAAATTTGGTCAAGAGGCTTTTTTTTCTTTTGACGTGCTCAAACTTCTCGCAAACTTTTTCCAAAATATTTTCATAACGCTTTATGTATAAATTGTCATCTTACAAGGATGGAGTCAATATTCTTAGGAGGTCCATGTGATGATTCTATATAAAATTTAAACTGAGTAATTTATCTAAATTATTTTTACAATGGTAAGCTTTCAGAGATCGTTTTTTATTTAGCAATAATCATAGTCATTAGAAAATGAAAATTTTTTTTTAAGAGACGTGATGGATAAAATATTTATTTAATATAATTTATCTGGCTTGGTGACAGTGTGAAAAACAGTTTCACCCCCTAGAGCTTATTCCACTCGTCATAACGATAACACAGCGTCTGCAAAGGTAAATTCAATTTTTGTAATGCACCGATGACGAGATATTAAAAATATGAGAAGTTGGTCGTGAGCTCTCCAGACGCTCGAGGTGATTCTTTGTACAATATTTTTCCATACGTTCGAATATGCTACGAACTTGTTGTTACAGTGCACATCGATGCGCGAGTGCAGGGAGTGCATAAAAATTACTCTCTTGATATTCGGTAGTGATTAATCAAGCTAAGAGCATCCGTCACCCATAAAAAGACAACGATTTGATTAAAGATGGCTGTTTGTTGGCTAACATAAATTTCTTCTCCCATTTTTTTCTCTGCGCTTGGATATAAGTGCTTTTTTCTGTAAATAATGTGAATATATCCTCGGTGTACGCTTGCTATTAATTTCAGTAATTTTTTAAGATCATTATTGTAAATTTGAATCGAATTAAAAAAAAAACTTTGACTCATTAGGGTCTATAAATACAATTTTATTTGAAAATGTTACTTAGCTCCACCTTTCGAAAAATGACCAGCATCTGTAAAGCTCATTAGTACTTACGAACGGCATCACGTTATCTTTTATGAAATATTAAACATGTAAAATTTTTAGTTAGGCTCAACTGGAATTCATGTATATTTCACGTTAACATTGATGAAATTTTAATATTCGATTTCAATTAAATTACATTCCTACTCATGGTTCGCTTCCATTTCACCAACTTTTTAGATTCTTGCATAGATTTACATTTTTTAACGATATTGCACGCGCGTGCCCTAAATTTCCTGATTTTAATTTTTATAAAAAGCTCTTCCTTTGATGACAAACAAATAAATCAGTAAATCAGTAAATAAACTTGTGAGTAATTTTTTCCTCAGTATTTCGTACATTCAACAAATCTCGAGGACACAGGCCTTGAAAAATATTAATAATCATGTAATTACACTACTGCGTATCGTTATAAAAGAGCAAAATATGTGTTCTATCCAATAAAGAAGAACGAAAAGTACATAGTAGCAAAGGGACAGAAACTATTAGATGGAATCAGAAAATTATGTGACAGTTTCAGACGCGCTCTTCATTTTATTTACCCTCCTTCTCGTTCAGTGCCCGTCAATCTCGTCGTCCAATTTCGCTATTGAGTTTTCATTATTAAGTTGAAAGTAAAAACAATGTTTGGGCAAAAAATGTAACTTCTATTGGTCGCACTACAAACTTTCGTGTATCTTAGTTGCAATTGTAGATTTGCAGCCAAGAGTAATGGGAGAACGAAGGTTATTCGTACACAAACATTTTAAGGGTTTTAGAGCTTGTGCCAAAACGTTGTTAAAAAAAGAGCAGAAGAGTCTTGGCTCTGAGGAAACAAAGGAAGCTAAGCCCATTACTTTGTTCGCATCTAGGAGCGGTGGAAGAGTAACCTCGTGGAAACAAAGGTAGGAAGAAGAAGTAGGGTTGGTTTCTGAAAAAGGATGTGGTCCTTTTTAGCCACAGACGATCATCTATACGTGACTTTTTAAAAGATTTATAAGCTTACAAGATTGGGAGAAAAAAATTTTTTTCTAAATTGACGTACAGTTCATGATAACGCTAACACGAAGTATTAAGTGGCAGCACATCTGTTGAAGTCTTTACAATAAAATCGCATAACTAGGTGTTCCTTTTTTTTTTAACTCACACATGATGGATTTCACTCCATTAATTGATTTGAAAACTGCCAAAAGACTCATTCTTCAGCTCGTACGACTCAAATTCAAGGGCAACTACCTCACGAGCAATGCGCAGAAGAAAGGAGATCAAAGACTATTATAAGCCTGATGAAGCGGATCGCCAGGTATTGATGAATAAAGGGATCAAGTAGGGCTTGGAAGCAGCTTGATGATCCGCCCAATCTAAATATTGGTATGACAACACACACGCCAGAGCGTATAGAGGCGTTGAACTACCATCTAAGCTTATTTGGGGCTAAACAAGACGGGGGGAAATAAATATTAACCAAAGTTCCTCGGCGATCTTAATAAATTCGATACATGCAACCGGATATATACACGTTCATTTTAGTGCACTCCCAACCACTGATCGGCAAACACCTATACCAACAACCAGGAATCTTCGTGTCCCCGTGGAATCGGGGCGCAACATTAGACCCATCGACTGATCAAATATTGAATATTCACCCAAGTGGCGTACGTCGCCAATAATTAGGCTCAAGTTCTGGCGTAAGCTGTAGACGTGTACACACTGGTATACACGAGTTTACATAATTATAATACAGGGACAGTAGGTGTATACGTAACACACGTGCACTTTGCTGCCGGAATATTAAGCAAAATCTTAAGTGCAGTGTATCCTCCCCCCTCACTTCCCTTACCCAGAGTCGTGTTCTGAGCGCGGAATACGTAATAACTTAAATGGTCCCCGGAGAGTGACATTCGACACCTCGAACCTTTGCGTCCCGTGGGTGCCGCGTCCGCTTCCCCGTTTGCACGACGAATTGCTCGTATTCTCGAATATCAAAAGTTTCATCGCCGACTTTGCCCGGATATTTGTGTGGGTACTCGTATGCATGCCTGCGTGTACCCATATATATATTGCAGGGGCTTGGAGAAAAAGCGGATTCATCACGCACTTCTACTTTCATTTCCTCGTGTGACTCTCGAAACGCGGTGTATGGGATAGGAATTTTCGACGACAGTAATGTTTAGCATGGCATGTAACGTTTTATTCTACTGATTTTTTTTTTTTTTTTTCGTTTCCTTCAGTACTCGAAAAAGTTTTGATCTGATAATTTCATCTTGTTATCAAAACATTTTTTAATCGAATTTCAAAATATAAGACAGAAAGACACACTAGTAGTTAACGTACTTGAAAACTTGTCATCTCAGTTAATATTGAAAAGAAAAGTGGTGATTATATACATACGAGCAACCTAAATAACAACTATTATTTTCACTGTATGTCAATCGCTTCTCATCAGTGCATAAATTTATCGCTCAAGTATTGTGAGTTGGCTCATTTGCAGTAGTAATTTTGTGAGTACTTGCAAATATGACAAAAAAAATTATTTCTTGCGTTAATGTTTTGTGCGTACCTAAAATACACGCGTGACATTTCTGTTTTAATTGCAATATTTATCACTGTTATGCGAGGTGTTGATTTTCTCCAAAATCCAAAGTTAAATTTACTGGATGGATGGTAAAAATGCGATTTATCCTCCACGGCACAGGAAAACATTTCATGTTAGATTTTGCGTATTGATGAAACTTACAAGTTCGTAATAAATTATACCATGATTTTACTGTACATAATAGCTCATAGTTACTGTATAGCAGTACGGAAAAAGTTATCTATGCACCTACTCTGGTTGACTATTATGTAACTTGTGCATGTTCATGGAAGCTCATGCTGTCATCAGGGGTAATTGAAATCGAGTGCTCAAAGATTTTTACGACCCTGTTGTTTTATCGAAAACAGAAAAAAAGTTAGCCCATATGAGAAAGATATTTTGGTGATGTACAAGCCGTTGTAGGGATGAAATGATACTGAGCATTACTTCAATGCCTAATCTTATAGAAAAGTTCTGCAATAAAACGGGACAATAAGGGCAGCGAGAAACGTGTGTGGTGCCAATTAATGACAAAGTGTTGAGTGATTTTTACGTAAATAGCCTCTGCGCATTATTCGAAGATCTCGCTGTCTTTTATGCACGTGAATACGTGTAGGGAGCTTTGCGTGTGGATACAGCTTTGACGAAAAGTTTGGAAGCTCGAGTCGGGGCAGAAGTGGAAGGGGGAGCCCAAGAGCTACAAAGGCACGCGGAGCACTAAAATATTACCCACGTCAACCAAAAAAGCCACTTTTCACCATCCCCTCCAAGTCGAGCACAAGCAAACTTTCTGGCACTGCTGCAGCTGCTCCTCGTCCTCTCCTATTCTACTATTTTCGCGTGTATACCTACTATCTTTGAACAGAAAGAGCTTTTTTTTATTTTCAATCTCCACAAACTCCAGTTTCTGATTGGACCTCCTTTCTTCGTTTTTACATGTCACGTTTCCACTCGTAGTGAACATTCTGAATATAGATAACCTTTCTCATTCTTCGTTATGTCACTCTGACATCTATATTCTTAAATTTTTTTTTTCACCAATTCATCTTATACGGTGTATACAAATTTTACCGCAAAAGTAGGCAACTCTTATCCCATTCAAAGGCAATATTTTCCCTCATTGATGATTTGCACACATACGTGAAGCTCATAATAGTCCAATAGATCCGTTATATCTCTCCCTCTCTAATTATTTTTCTAATTATCTACACAAATACATGTTTTATCGATTATCAAATGAGTTTTTTTTCCAGCGAAAAGACTGCAACTCGGCTATAGAGAAATAGAGAGAGAGAGAACCTGTTTCTCCGAAAATTTACGAATCTTGTTTACCGTGAAGGTTAACTTCTACCGCTAACTGTCCTTACGAATGCAAAAAATAAAAAAGGGGAGGACCAATGTTTTTTTTTTTTTTTTTTTTTTTTGATATACCAAAAAAAAGTGTCACTTTATCAGAAAACGTATTCTACTTAGAGGATTCCTTGACAAACATGCCTACTCTACCATTGAAATGCAACTCACACGGCCATCTTAATTTTTTCATTCGAGTATGCTCCAACAAATTTTTGATTACTCCCGTAAAAACATAATTTAAAAGAGAGTAATTGTAACTCTTGTACAAGTGGATGTTGTGATGTTTAGTGTAACGAGAAAGTTAGTACTTCCGTAGGGTGAGGTAAGCGATGTAGTTGAGCATTAAAAAAATAATTGGAACTCATGCGACTGCAACGTCAATTTAATTACTGGAATTCAAGCAATTACGGAAAAGGATTTTAAAATAAATAGCAATCGAGCGTTGCATATGGGGTGCGGGGAGTTTGTACGTAAATTTGCAAATTTATAGCGCCACAGTATACGCGTGGATGGGACCAGCAAAGGTAGAGCGGAGCAACGGTAAATTATTCGTTCTGCTGTATCAACAATAATTGAACGCTCGTTACACAAACAAGATGAATCTTGTACTCCTTTACCGTAGGAAACCAATGCACATTGATCCCGTTTGTTTGTGCAGCTCACATTAATTCCGGATTGCGAATTTTACGCTCGCTTTGTTCGTTCACATATATGTGTGTGTGTATGTGTGTGTGTGTGTACGTACATCTGCGTGCATTGCGGCTACCGCTGTTTCGACATACTATACGTGCAGGAAACACCGTAACGCCAACAGCCAAATCTATCACCCCGCAAGAGCTATCCCCTGCCCCTCTTAATTTTTGTTACCATCGTAAGTCACGGAAATCACAGACCAAACAAATTCAATTCGATAAAAAGTATTTTGGAATAACGAAGAATTTTTCTTATTTTTATTTTAGCCATGGCTTGAATTTTAACACAGTTGGGACCCAGTTTTATGGAGAATTTTAATGAGTAGTTAGAAATTTCACGAAAATTTGTGATTTTTGGCTCGATTTTTATCATGAAAATCTGTTAACACTGCACATATAAAGAATCCACCTTGTACCCCATCCTATTATTTTACTTTCTACCCATTCAAATGAAGAAGATAACGAAGTGCATTGATTTTCACTGGAGCAGCCTTTATTAACAATATTTTGGTGATTACGAATGTGAAACGTTATTTACACATTTTTATACTCTGCATTTTGTTTTTCAATCAACCTTGATATCATGATGGTACCATGTTGAATTTTCCATGGCTCAAACATGGACCCGAAAATCGTAACAAAATACTTTATACACGTTTTAATGGCAACTAACGCGGTATGATACGTGGACGGTATACTTTTAACACAACCAAACGTCTACTCTCAGAGGATGAATTTGAGTTGGGCGTTCGTTGTAAGAAGAGTAAAATTCAGCTCTACAATTTGGAGAAAGTATTCTTGAGATTGTGTATAAACATGTGGGTACACCTGCTAATAGTTGAAACATGCTCCATTGACGAATAAAAGAAAAAAATGGACAGACAAGAATGGCTTCAATGTCTCTCTATTCCTCCCTTTCTCTGAAACTTTCTACTTCATTCTTCCGTGTGTCCCTCCAGAGTATACAATTATAGCAATACAGAAGAAAAAGTTAGAAAGAAGGAAAAGTTTGGGACTTATTGAATCAATAAAAGTGGGTCTGCCGAGACGTCCAAGTATTCATAAAGTTGGCACTCTTCATACAGAACTCGTAATATTAAGTTGCCACAAAAGCAATCATTTTCCCACATCAACGTTCATGCCTCATTGACACTGTCCATAGTCCATCACATGAGTCAAACTCTAAAATTTTTTCAATTTTCTTACATTTTCATCAAAGATTTTCTATGGGAATCCTATTTCATTGACTGACCGACTTCAACAATTACTCGACTTTGAGAACTAAAAGGGAAGGATCAATTAGTACTTTGAGGATTCGATCAGTTCAAGACTTATCGCGGACGCTTTTTTTCTCTCCCTTTCGCTATTCTCTCTGTTCCCACCAATCTCCTTCTGCAAAAAGAAAACGAGAAATAGTTGCTTCATTCGGACGGTCGTTGCCGAAGAAGAAAAGAGAGATAGAATCAACGTGCTAAGGTGCTAATAGCTCGGCCATAGGTTTCAATGGCTGCGAGCAAGAAGTACGTGAAAAGCCAGTAAAGCTACCGCTGCTGCTCCCGTCTGGCGTAAAAATCACACGTGACCACGGCAAAGTGGCTCTAACGAACTGTTATACTCCTGATCGCAACTGCTAGAGCAGAAACTTTTACCAACCCACAGACTGAGCGCCTAATGATTTTTCATACGAACTTTTAGAGGGGAAAACAAGCTTCATCTTGCAAACGGTATCTCCTCTCTGTTTGTTAAAAATGACCAAGTACTTCGCCCGAAAGACTCGAGTTAATCTTCTTTTGCCGTAGAATTTATTTGCTGTTACTGTGGCTTGAGATTGATGCGACTATCACATGAAATTCGTTAGAATAATAAATAGTAGTGCGGTAGTATAGTAAAATTAACAATTCAACATGTTATTTGTTGAAAGATCCGTCCGTTCAGTGGAACAACCGAGTGGGCAGAAGCACAAGCCCGATGTTCATGCGCATGCATGCAAAGAGCGCGCGTGCCTTGGTTTTTGAATTAATCATCTTCCGTTTGCCCGGCGGCTTCCTCTCGTTCTCCAGCAATAACGACCAGACCAAACGTCAACAGCACGCACGCGTAGTTTTGCGCTCCGCAAGCTCTTACCTATTCCCCCGCTCCCCGATCTCCTCTGCAAATCCACCACCACGCTGCTGATCCGTGTTATTTTTGTACGCACGATCCGATGGAGATACATACGGTGTTGCTTTGTTTTGCTTCACCGCTACTTCTTCTGCTTGATTTTTCTTTCGACGTACGCATCATCCATCCAGTGCTCATCCTCGTAAATTCGTCCCATCTGATGGCTGGTGTATGCGAATTTTGTTATTTCCTCCCCTTTCGATGTATTGTTCGTTCATTGGTTTTTTTTTTTTTTTTTTTTTCCAAACATATGTTGTCACTATTCCACTGAAAGTTGCATTCTTTTTGTCTTCCATCTCCTTGATTACCATCAAATTTTATATTTCAGTTGCTCATTGACTAAAGGCCTACTCACGTCTATCTTGACTACGAAATGGTCTGTCATCAGTATAATTTTTGTTACTAATCCATTTTTGGATTTACACATCATCACAGTTCGAAGAACGAGCTTGTTAAATAAATACTTTCGAATGATTCATTTTTCTCACATTTTTTAGCCGATAATAAAAAGGTAGGAATTCATCAATTTTACCATTCATAAAAAATCAAGCATCAAAAGAGAAAGTAACACTCTGAAATTTACTGCCATGATATTATTAACGGGGTAGGGACGCAAGTGCAACAATGCTCTTGAAATAAAAAAAAAATTTTATTTTATTTAGTAAAATGTTTTTTGCTTACTGACATACATCAAAATGAGTTTGATGTCAGGATCTTTTTCATAAAAAAGTATATGACACTATTAGGAGGCAGGTGCGGGGACGGTTGAAACTATGATAATTATTACGCTGCGTATGATGCGTTGACATTTTTCATACCTCTTATCTATTTTTGAAAACAAACAAAATCAATTATCAGAAGGAGAGAAACAGCAGTATAAATAATGGATGCAGTAGCCAATCGTCCACACCAGTGGAAAAATCCAGTCACATGGCACTGCTCGAAAGAACAACAGTCGATCGATTACCCTTTTCTTTTCTACAACGGTTTCAAATATCACCACACATTAGCTGTATGTCCTCGTGCATTTATCCACACACAAATTTATGGTTTCGTATACACATGTGTATACTGGAGAAAGAGAAGTATATGATACAAACGCATTTCTGTAGCTGCTTCTGCTGTTGCTGTTCGAAGCGATCAAAATTCAGAACTGATGCCATACTACAGAGCTAGGGCTGCTGTTACTATGTAGCTACTGCCAAGTGTCGATTATCATGTACATTATTGCCCAGCAGCTCGTTCATTTGCTTTTCTGATGCAATTTTTGTTTTACGGGTGAATTTGTTGTTGAATACTTTTATACACAAATAATATTTTATACATGTTTATATGCGAATAATCTACTATACGTACGATTATATGATTATACAGTGTTATGAAGATAGAGATAATCCTGAATAAGACTAATAAATAGTAGTAAGTCCTTAATCATTCATGTCTAAGAAATAACAGAAAATTATTTATAACCAGTTAAGCTCAGTTGCACTAAATTCTATTTTTTTTACTATTTTTTCCTGTTTTATCGAATTCGTAAAAAAAATTCCCATATTTTACGAAGAAATCAATTTATTTCTTTAATATCCAACAGCGAACTACAAATTGGATGATGCTTGGAAGGAAAAGTTGGTTTTCTGATCAACGCGGCTTTCCACCCTCGTCTCGTCTCTTGATCCCTACGATTGTCACACTCCCCACCTGCTACACGTAGTTGCGGTCATGTGGTTCGTTAGCGCGATTGTCAGTAAATTCTCGGAAGTGTATAGGCCAACGGTGCTCTTATTCCCTCCCCCTCTCACCCCCTCATGATTTTTTTTTTCCTCTCCTCTTGATTCCAACCACGAACGAAATTCGCATTCCGCTTCTGCTGACCACATACTTGGAGTCACACACACACACAAAACTACAGGTCCGAGCATCTGGAATCCGAACTCTTGCTATGGATTCTTTGCTGTTGTCGCATCAAACTACACGCACGTACACGTTTGCTCCCAGTTTTTTCCACCCATGACGTTTTCGGGGGATCTTGTTCTTTTTAGCAACGCTGGACTTTACCCAAGCTTACTTCCCTTCCCGTGAAATGCCAGCCTAACTTCCGTCCCTAGCTCTTAGTGAAGGGGAGCGGGAGATGTCTGCTTTCGCACTTTTTCGCGCCACTCGAACGACCCAGAAGCATCCCCATCTCTACTTCGACCAACTTCCGACCTTTGACTTTTTCCTCGTCCTCCAAGCTGGTTCGGGCGTTCTTTTCCCCATTTTTACTTCTCCTCCTTCAACAGGGAGTTACTTATAATATATGTTTTCTAGTAAACTTTGCTGGCACTGCGGAATTTCAAAACTTTGATATTCAATGACTCCTGCGCCAACCTCCGCATCAACCCGTCGCCTATTCACTGTTTATTTTCGTCTCTCGCTCTCCATAATGCGATCGAAAAAGCCACACAACTGTTACCCTCTAGCCTTGAATTTTTTTCTCGATCCTCCTTTCCCCCTTCCACGGTATCATTCCACTTCTGCTTATTCTCATTTCTCCCGGGAGCGCGTTTTTTACTCTCCGTATATGGAGAAGCTGAGACAAACTTTCAAAGCTTCTTTTCCCTATGTTCCATGTGAATATTGGGAAAGAAAAATAAACAGAAAGAAGGATGGAGTAAATTAAGCAATAAAAAATAAGGAAATAATAGTCATGACAACGTCCTGACACCTTCGTAATGAAAGTGTTTATGTATTCATCGATTAAGTCTACAATTAACAACTTCTGTTAATCCTACCGTTAATAAAATTTTGATCCAGCTTTATTCAAGAGTCAGAAAAAAAATACTCGGAATATTTTCCCCAATATATTGTAAATGAGAGACTATATCAATTTAACAAATCGACTTGTTAAATTTTTAAACCGCATCAAACGTTATTCACGATTTCCGGTTGAGTGCAGAGGTTGTAAGTAGTAAAGATCGACGTGAGGTCAGCCATGTGCAATTATTCCGTCAATAGCTTTCATGGTATATTTTATCAACATCCGCAGTTATATTGTTTAGTTTTCATGCTTATCAAAAAAAAATTTGTAGATAATCATTTAATATTCAAAATCTTACAGTAGTCAAGGTTAGTGTTCGACCAGACATTATTTTCCATAGTTTTAATTATGCGATTCATCAGCAGCTTCGTGATTATAATATTGATTTTTTATGTTTATAGATTTTTTATGATTATAGATATAGGATTATAGACCAGATCAGTATACTTTCTTTATCTTCTATGGACTAGTAGTAGTGTAGGTCGACGTAAGATCCGAGATTGGTAGTCAAACAGATAATTCTCACTGTGCGTTTTATCTGCAGCTTTAGAATTTCATTAATAAATTTGAATGATTATTAATGTAAGAATTTTGTATCTCTCTACGGTTATAAGTAGTCGAGATCAACGCAAGACCCGACATTGATAGTTATACAGTCAATAATGCGTTTTATCAGTAGCTCTGTGATTTAATGATTAAATTTTTATGTTCACTGATGAAAATTCTTATTTTTTGTCTACCGAATCTTTGGAGTAGTTGAGATCGATGTAAGATCAGACATTTATAGTTGCTCAGACAATTGCTTCGATTATGTGTTTTATTTGTAACTTTGTAGTTATATGATTAAATTTTAGCGTTTATCAATAAATGGATTAGTATGTATTTCATCAGTAGTCTCATTATTCCATTGTTATATTGGCATGTTAATAATAAAAAAATTAGTATATGTTTATTAACATTCTAAGTATACTATAAATCTAGAAAGTAGTAGAAGTCAACGTAACGTCAACCATTGATAATTATACAGTATATGTATTCGATTAGATTATTGTAGAAGCTATATAGTTTTAGTGTTTAAGTTGCATATTTATTGATAAAATAATCTGTAAAAGATTCTTATTTCTTAAAGGCAAAAAGTAGAAGAGGCCATACATAGATCATATGTGGATAATTATACGTAATCACAGTAGGTTTCTCATGATATTTTTGTACTAGCACATCTAAAATAAAATTCGAAAGGAAAAAAATTCCTAAATTAGACGAAATTGTTTTCGATGCTACTTTTATAGCATACAAATTTTTGTACAATTGTTCATAATTAGTTTACAATTTTAACTAGCGATTGTAATTACGGAGAATTTTATGCCAAATTTTTAGTATTTAAACAGCGATAAATGGAATAAAGTGTAAAATAAAGAAAAAAATAAAATAAATACAATCAGCAGAGAAATCTTACAGCTATATGCTCTGTCGTGGAATGCCTGGCTCGGCTAAATTCCAACTTCATTTTATTATATCCTTTTCATAAGTTTCGATCAAATCTGGAAGAGAAGAATGTTTTTGTGTTTTAGTTCAATAGCTAAGATATTAAATTTTAACCTTAGTAATGACTGGTAGGTATTCAGTAGTGCATGCGAAACGAGATATGGCCCAAATATTCTTTGTTAGGTAAAGCTACGGATTATTGACGATACAACAATTATCCTTCAAATGTATAATAAAAAATTTTAGTCCAACAATTTGTTACGTTTTTTTGTGCTCCTTTCGTGCATAAAACTATTCATATTGATGTAAAAAATCAGTCGAAGAGAGCATTTTTTTTTTTTTTTTTTTTTTTCGTAATTTTTATACCGTGGAGTTGATGACTTTTATTTATATTTTCCAGTATTTGAAATATTTAAAAAAAATATAACTAGTTTAATGCTTGTGATTTCTTTCAGGCATTGAAATGAATGAATGATTGGCACACGAAGTAAAAAAAAAAAAATTAACTAGAAGAAATGTCATTGATAAGAAAAAAGAGAAGTGTACGGCGCAACGATTTACCTGTCACATTGCAAAGAACGTGTGAATAAATAACTGGGAGCGGAAGGCTTAATTTGAGATTGTACCTCTGCAACGATGAAAAATTACAACGGAATGGTTTATTGTTAATCATATATTTTCCAAGAGCTTACTCGTGCCTATCTAGTACCAGCAGCTTAATTTGTAACAGGCTGTGCTCATTGAATGCCGCTAGCAAGTAGTAGAGGAACAGAGAGCCATGGACAAGTCGGAGAGTTGCAATTAGTCGGGAATGGGATGAGTGTCACGTGAAAAGGGGGAGGGGGTAGCAAGGGAAAAAGAGACAAAATGGGGTCGTGGGCTCTGCAGCAATGATAAAAGAAGCGGCTTAGCGTCCGAGCCAGTTGCTGGTCGACAATGCTGAAACGTTTTCAATCGTGCGCCGCCAGCCTCGAATTTTCCAGAGAAAGAACTAGCCAGCTAGGTACCTCGTTTCTGGAATTCATTCGACGCAAACTGCTGTTGAAGCTCATGAACTATCTCTACCTCAAAAATTTGCCAGCTCGCCGCTACAGTCCGAGCACCAAATGAGCAGGACACCGAGCGCAGTCCTCTGCTCTCATTGACGCGCTGGATCGCTTTTTCACTTTATTTCTACTTTTTTTCCGTTGCAAGGTACAGACTCCTCTTTGCTCCCGAGCAATCTCGTTTCTATACTCTTTTTTAGGCGAAATGTAAACTCTGCCAACGACTACTTGCTGTGCTCTTCACTGTCGATTTGCTGCAGTCGTTTTATACGTTTCGTGACCGTCGCGCAATTAATCATTCGTGAGGTAGTCGCAATAAAGTTTACGTCATTTTCATATTTTTTCTCAAAGTGTATTAAAAAGAGAAATCGATGTGTATCAATAGTTCTCCAAAATACTTGGACAATGAAGGCGAACTTTTTTTTTTTTTTTTTTCATTCCTATTTTTCGCTTTTTAATGGTGAAGAGACAATAAATTAAATTATATCAAACTTCTGACATATCAATTGCTGTAAAGTGGCAGACATCAATGAAAATAACGTGTTGGTTAAAAATGCACCTATATTTTCCTTGAGCCATAACTATCTGAATTTATAAACACAAGAATAACAACATGTAATTTCATTCCCAGCGTTACCTTTTTTTTTTGCATATATAAAAAAAAAGCACAAAGAGAACGAAATAATCATATCAAAAGAAAATTAATTCACTTATGTATTGCAAGACAGGTAATACTGTAAAAAATACGTTTTTTACAGATCAAGCCATACATACGTATACGCATGCACATTCTACTGAAGATACTGTTTCTGCATGTGCTCCTATTCGCTTTTGCTTTATTTAGCTTTTCCCGAAAGTCGAGTTCATTACCGAAGTTTGATGGCTGCAGCTCCGGATGATCAGTTTGATGGGCAAACGATTACGGTGGCACTGATTTCGTCTGCTCTGTCTCTTTCCTTCCTGTTCCGCTGCTCTGCGAAGTTTTATGCAGGTGCAGGGGAAAGGGGCGGAGATAAAAAAAACTTTGGTCATGGGATCGCGAAACGATTGCTTCTAATTGCTCTTTTTTTCTCGTTCCGGCTAAGTTACTTCTCACCCCCTCTATTTTCAGGACAAAGAAATATTCTCAGTATCCAAATGATACTCTCGACTGGAGCTTGAAAAACAGGACATGCTGTGTGGGGTAATAAGCTCGTATTCAGCTCAAAGTCCGCCACCAATCGTTGGACCGAGGGTCAGTTGGTGAGAATTACTCGCATCACTCGTCGCCCGTGACTACCGTCAGAGGTGGTTCACTTTCAAAACGTTGGATAGCCGCAGTGTTTAGCGAACCGATAGAGCAGTATAGAAGCAGCAGTTGAGTTGCAGTGTACAGTTGGGCCAACAAAGAGAGAGAGAGAAATAGGAAGCACGAGGTACGCGTTTGGTCCATCGCGGTTTTTGCGAGCGTGGCCGTCTGTGCTTCTGTGGTAGGTGTAATATTGCGATGTATACCGTTGGGAAGTAAAACTCGCAACCAATTAGATTTAATAATTTATTCGTCGAGTATAACATACTTGTGTTTGAGCTCTCGTATCTCTGACTCACAATCGTAGGTGAGCAGTTTACCGTGTCTCTACCATTTAAATACCTTTTCGACTCGTGCATCCTTTTGACTGTCGTTCTATAAACAAGCGCTACTACAGTTGTGCTCTCTCCTATTTACCTGTTCCTCTTTTCTCCCCACCTCCGCAAATACCACTCGGAGATCGCGTGTGCAGATCACCGATCGGACGAAACAGACGAGCTCCTACTTAGAGATTGGGTGTCCCACATCCATATATCTGTAGAGCATCGGTGGTCCATTTCAAGTGTCTCTGCCAATCTATCCTGCTCTTTGTCTCGCTCCCTCGTTTACCCATTTTACCCATCGGTGCCCGCACCCGCACCCCTTCAATTTCGTGGCTGTGAATTTTCTCACTGTGTCCACTGTGGCGGTGCACATAGCGAGTGTTTGAAACGCCAGTCCAAATCCACGGTAATTTGTTTAATTCGAGAGTGGCAGCCAGATTTTTATTAACCGAGTAAATATGCACGTGAGTAATGGCAAAGTGTGAACACGACCGCACTGTAGGTTCAAAACCTGAAGCGCTTGTGTGCATATCAGGGAAGTGCCATTATCTCTGTAGCGATACTTATCCAACAGTTGCTCTGGAAAGTATGAGGCTTTGATATTTTTGTTTTTTCAAAAGCTGAATATTAACAAATGACGAGTATACAAGAAATGTCTCTTTTACTATGCATTTTAGTTGAATTTCGTTTTACTTTATTTTATTTTCATTTTATTATTATTATTATTATTTATTTATTTTTTCAACACCTCATTGTTGAAAATGCATTTAATTTTTTTTCAATGAAATGATAAACCGGATGATACAAATACTAAATTCCCCAGATATTTAGTGGCAGTGGCGGATAGCCAACCTTGTTTACAAATTCATAGTTTTTAATTCGGTGCTGGTGAGAAAAAAAGGACCACAGATATTTTCAGAGTATGTACAAAATATGGGAATTTTCAAAATATATTTAAAAATTTTGAAATAATAATAAATAAAATTTTAAAACTCACAATTGTTCAAAAAGCAGCTTTTCAGAAATTAAAGCAGTATAGAGATGCCCCATGGTCTTACGATCTTTCTTTTATTATGCAAAAGTTCCTTGTGCGCGTTATTTCAGTGACAAAGTACTTAAAATTTTGACTCCATTTTTTTACCCTCATACTATATTTGCCTTCGTATTCTTTCTTCTTAAAGGTTTCACTTTCAATCGTACAAATTGCTTACTTAAAACTTGTTGAAACAAAAATGTCTTTTTTCACTTCTCAGAACTTCTAGATACGCATGTACAAAAAATAATGAATCTAGAGAAACGAGTACAAGTAAAGTACACAACTCAATACAACATTTCTCATCTTGAAAATACGTGTATATCATGGAAGGAGAAAAAACTCTCGGTAAAAGTCCACGCGTTTGACAAGACAATGTTTTTTTCTTGACTCGTTATGCCCTTTGCCATAGTTTTCGTATCACCATCGGCAACTTATACAGTATTTGCTCGTCAAGAGGGAGATATATAGCTATAGGGAAAGGGCAGTGGTACGATTTTTTCACAACTTGGTTGGCAGAAATCGGCGAGTGGCTTTCACCGAGCAAACTTATGGGGCCAATAAATATGGGCCATTAGACTTGCACGGCTGACTCCTTCTCCAGCCTTGGCCCCTCGCGAGTCCCATGGTAATGTATGTAGCATTCGTGCCAACCAGTTTTCCGGCGCTCCGGCCTTCCGGCTGCCTTAAATCGACAGAGTAGTCGAACGAAGTCTTTCCGGAACGCCCACCGATGCCCCAACCCCCTTTTCCTTCCTCCTGCCCACGTGCCCTTCTTACTCGCTCTCGACTGTTTACGAAGAGTTTCGCTGCTGGTACTTATTTTTTTATTAGCTGTTTTCGTGCTCTTTCGTCGCAGTACACCGGATCCAGGGGCGGAGGAGAGCAAAGGAAGCTTTTACACTGCCAGTGCGTGGTCCCATAAAGTTTGCATCGGAAATAACTTACGTAAGTAGGTACACACGAGTGTGAGCTTTTGCGGACACCGAAGGAGCATTGCACGCTTGGGATGGTAAAACAGCAGCACCAGTATAGCAGTAGGTCCATATCCATTGGTGACCTGTGACAAGCTTTGACAATAAGGGATGATTTTGAACGAGCTTTCGTTTGCTCTCGTGATACTCGCCGTGCGGCTACAACGCGTGGAAATACTTTTTAAACAACACAATACATGCGGGGTAGGTAGAGAGAGGTAACGACGTGAAAACGCATGTGCTCGCCATCTGTATACTCGTGAATGCATTTCCGTGCACGATGAGCAGCGGGGCAAAATGGGAGCGCGGTTTCAATGTTCCCTTGACAAACCGCATCCTCAACTTTATCGAGTTTACGTTTGAAATACAAACGTCATATGCTCAAGCTAATTAATGGGTATGTATACGTAATCATCTCGTGGTAGACATAATTTATAGATAGTAGCAGAACAAAATACAATGTATCCTGCACAAGTTTTTATTTAAACTATGAGTTGTTGTAACATACGTCCATTATTGATGAAACGAGTTATCTTGTACACGAGCCCTCGAGATCTGTTGCTGATGACATATTTAATTACCGTTTTTATCGTACCTAGTTTAAAATAGTTTTAGTTTAAAAAGTTAAGAAATAGAAAGATATCCGAAAAAAAAATTTTTATACGGCAATACTTTAGAACGAGCTACGTAAAAAAAAATCGAGAAAAATGGGTTTGTCAATGACTTTACAATCTGATGATCTCCCTGAAACACTCGTACAGCTTTCTGGCGTTAATTAGTCATACTTAACCGAGTAGGTTTTTATAAAATAAAAAAAAATTTTAAACGTTTGATGAAGGATTATGTACATCAAATATGTGCACACAACATCAATTCATTCAATTCAAAAACATAAAAAAATTTATCAACGAATGTAACAAAAAGACGATGGAAAAAAATGGGACAACATTTATTATGACATGTGTTGAAATTGGGACACAAATTATTTAGTTCACGAAGAGGGAAGAGGAAAAGCAGCCAGAAGTCATGTGCAAAGAAAAATGTATGTACTCGGAATCTCGAGCCTTTCTTATTATTAGCCCCTTCCTCTTCGTCGTATCCAACCACAGACAAAAAAAAAAAAAAAAAAAAAAAAAAAGTGATCAATAGTCAAGTAGATGCAAGTCACGCTCGCAAAAAAGGCATCATCATTTTCGTGGCAATCGACACCTTGCTTATTCCAGCAGTCAGCCAGCCTCAACCAGGTTTCTCGTTTATCGGAATATGAAAGATTCATGCGCCATTCTCACCCCAAGAAGAGTACCCAACAACAACAACAGCCGCTGCTCTAATTTATTCCACGTTTGTGCCTCGGTTTTTCTCTGCTCTTCTACCCCAACTCTCAACCACACCTTTCTTTCAGGCCACAGAGCTGTTGTATAGTTACGTCGTACCTATATAGCATATATACATTATAATCCTTCTCTTGTCTTGTACAGCTCTTTCGGGGCTTGTTAGATGAACGTAACAAATAAGGTAATCTTCCGCACATATTGTCGGGCTGTTGAGGTCGAGTGTTGCACTGACTTCAAAACAGCCAACCACCTGGATATAGTAAACCGCGTAATATTTTCTCTCTATCTCTGTTTCCCTTCTTTCGTATTCGAAGCTTTACCCTGGATGAAGAAAGAAAGAGAAAGAGAAGCGAGAATAAGAGTTTTCTTGGGGAAAGCATGAAAGTAAAAAAAAAAGTGTGGGAAAAACATTGAGGTAAGTTGTACGTGAGAAGAACATAAATAGAGACTCAGAGAGTGGAAAAGAACAAAGGTACATAATGGGTGAAGTGAAAGCGTACACCCAGACCTGATAGCAAGAGAAGAACATTTCTTCTTTTTCTCCTTCTTCTCTTTCTCCTCCTTCTTTTTCTTCTTCTTCTTCTTCTTCTTTTTCTTCTTCTTATGTGTAAGATACGCAAGTGTTGGATGATTGTTGCTGCTGTTACTGCGCGCTGTTGAGCATAGGGTCAAACGAAAGCTTGACGGTGAGGTGAGAGTACAAATAAAAATACACACTTACATTCACACAGCAAAAGATGTTTTCTGTCATATAGAAACCCAGCAGAGAAAGCTTTGGTTTTTTTTCGTTCTTCTTTAGTTTTTGTATTCGCTCGTATGTTTGCTTATTTATCCTTTGTCACTTTTTTTTTGTTCATTAAATTAACTATGTCATTTGTTAAACCAACTCAATGGTTCTAAGCATATGGAGCTCCTAAGATCTCAATCATTACTGCTATTTTCATGAATCCCTTAATATTTTTTGTACTTTCACTCTCTTACGCTTTGGGTGAAGGAATGAGTGGACAAATGAATGACGACAACGACACCCACACTCGTAATTTTCGATGGTCAGACATACTGAACGTGATTTTCGTACAAGTGAGGGAAAGTGGGTACAACTGTTTTTTCCACGTCAGTCTCTGTCCGAGTGTTTTTCCAGCGCGATCCGCCTGGATTGCCAGCACATGATTTTCACGATGGGGTATAATCGCGCGGGCACTGCTTCGTCGACATAAATCTTGAAATTTTTTCGCCAAAAGGGCGGCAGTGGCAGCAGTTTTCATTACCCCTCGAGTGCGAGACCGCGAGTAGTTTCGGTGACTATCTACAAGCTGTTGTACACGAGGGGTTGGGTCCGGCGATAAATGGCCCGATGTACATTTCACGTAGCAAAGAACAGGATGAAATTTATGGGCAGCTGGCAGCCACAGCACCCATACCCTCGACGAAAAAAATTGAGGACGTACTATTTTTGAGATGAGCCCAATTGAATTCTCAAAAATTTCACCATCGCTAGCTATACCCAAACATTTCGTTGTATCATCAAGTAAATGTACATTTTTACATACGCAAAAGAACGCATACACAATTATCCAGTGCTGACAATAATTTTTATTACGATTTTATTTGCTAAGTATTATCAGCTCAGTAGATTGTGGTTGAGCCCATGAATTAATTGTTGATGAAATAATTATCTTACGTCACTAAAACCCGCATTTGTAACTAATTATATGTATACAGCACTAATCCATCTATTAAAAAAACCAGATTACTTATTCAGTCTGTATTCTGATGTGTGCAATTTAAATCCAAAATTGTCAAACAAGCACTGAATATAATATAATAGACGATATTATAAATTATGTACAATCTTATTGGAATGTGACATACGGTGACTTCTTTTGAGTGAAACGATGGCCCGTACTCACGACATGATTGGATACAGTGTTCATTATATATCAATCGTTTAATAAAAACCACGTTGTAAAAATTTTTTTTTGTGTGTCCAAAATTAACGAAGGATATTGTACTGAAAAAATTTGAGGAAGAAGCGTATCTAATGAAAATTAAAATCTTCGTTTTTTCACTTTTACAAGGGCCTTTCGACAAACCGATACGTCCACTACATCTGTACACAAAAGAAATATAGTTACTGCGAACTAGAATTTTCTCACATCTTATTGTAGTCACATAATATTAATGTGCAATTAGATTATAGCTAATAATCTTATTAATGCGCTTATTAATGTCAATAAAAATTTTTGGCCAATAGCTTATGTTTATGTAATAATCAAATAGTTCAACAACAAACGGATCATAGTCATTTGCGTCAGTTATCATTTTTAGGTTTATTAACACGTTTACGTGTGTCGCTCGATCACTTCTTAAGATCAATTTGTACACTTCACAATGTTTGACATTGTAGGTGCTCAGAGTCGGAGCTCCCCGTGGAGCGACATCAATCCATCTCACACTGACATTAGAGCCAGGCCAGGCATTATTACTCGTCTCGCCAACCTAACAGAGCCTTACTGCGGCACCAGGCTACGGCGAGCTGATCGTATCCATCAATGAGCACTTCAAGAAGTGCGGAGATCTCTCCAGGCCATCATCCTTTCTTCGCTCTTATATCGTGGAGAGCAGACAAGGGCATCTCTCCTCCTGAACTTACTAGAGAGAGAGAGAGATGTTTTATTTACAGAATTTCAGAAGCGAATAAAAAGTTGAATTTTTACCAAATTTATTAAAATCTGTCTGTTGCTATTTTGAAAGATATTTTCTCCAAGTATAATGGACTGGCTTCATTAAGCTTTACTCTAGAGGATAAAGCGTAAAAAGACTTGAAAATAGATTTCTAGCTAAAGTGTAAAGCAGCATAATGATGACTCCCTGGCGTTGAGCGACTCTCATTGCGTGAACAGAAATTAATGAAAATCAGAGAGCAAGCATAGTACTCCAGCCAACTGAAAACCATCTAGGGGACACTTGAACTAAAACTACGATGGCACGACCGCCTCCCACCCCTAAATTTTGCTTTTTGCTTACTCGTCGATTTATTATATTAGCTTATCCAACTGTCGCATCGAGTTTCAAACTTGATAAACATTTCCAGTCCTTCTGTGGCTCTTTTTTCTCCCCTCTTTTATACCCTCTATGCTTTCTCTCTCAGGATACACTCGTGCACGAATATCTTCTGCCACACACTATTCACTGCCACTGCTAATTTCTTAAACTTCGGCTGCAGCGGCTTTATTGAGATTCCCTTGAAAAGTTATTGACGGTTTGATTTTCGTTTTAATTCCGTAACGTGATTTCTTTGAGAAAATTTATTCTCAAGACTCGAGAGAAAAAGTGCAATGCCCATAATGAAAACAACAAACAATGTAATGTAAAAGTTTTTTCCAGCGCGATCTACTCCACTCGATGAGGAATCAATTCCTATTTCAATCACGAAAGTTTTAAAAGTTAACAAAAAAAGTATCAAGTTTCTAGAGAGACAGACGCTAAGACTTTAAAATGGATTACAAAGTATATCCTCATGACCCTTGTATACTTTTAAAATTATTAAATTCTGAATCTTTCGTTTTACATTACGGAAATGCCCTACGACGGATGGGCTTTCTTTTAAAAGTTAGAGCCATGCCACGTATTTATATTTATGGCTGGATTAAAATTAGCTCTCTCATAGTAGCACCTAATATTTTTAGAGCAACAATATAGTTTATTTACTTAAAAAGTTACGAATGTCCATGCTTTGATATCTTACTGATGTTACCGTCTGGATTAACTTATTGAGGCACTGTATAAAAAAAATTGTTATTAAAAATGCTAACAAATATAAAAAAAACAATTGAAACTAGGGATTACACAACATGCCACTATCCAACAAAAATTCCTTTTTATACATTGTTTTTTGGTATTCAATTCATTTATAGAATAAACGAAAGTGAAACTCTTGAAACAAGTGTTGGTCCAGAAATATAATCTAAGAAAAATAGATACGCCAAAAAAAGCTCTGTAACTTTAGGCACCAGATTTTACTTATTCAAATCTAAAAGATGTGCATCTACGTATGTGTTACGATAAACAGAGAGCCATTTACTCTCCACCAGCATCACAGGATGGAAAACAACGAAAACGAAGGTAGGAAGAGGAAAAGCTCGCCCTTACCCTTTGTAAAAAGAGGGTCGGAGTTAAAAGCGAGGAAGAGGAAGGACGGAAGAAGTGCAACTCGAAAATAAGAAACGGCGAGCTTACGATTTGGCAGAAGAAGCCATCTGGACGGAAGGGGACGAGGGGCTGCAGATTTTCCAAACTCCAAACTGTTAATTGGTATACTTCGCGCTGGTATCGCGTGCCAAGGAACTTTGCCCGCCAACAGTGTGTAGGTGGGCGGGAGAATGGGTATTTCGTCGAGTGTAAATTGTCCGCGGCAAGGGGATGAGGTCCTGGTGCCACGCCGTCGTCTCTCCTTCTGGATGGCTTTACGCACCGGATGCAAGGACGATTGAATACTTTCTTCGCCCCGCAACGCTTTTCCTCCCTCTTTTACGTCCCGATGCGCGAACTATCCTCGCCCCTCCCCCTATGCTACTGGAAGCTTCGCGTCTCGCTCTGTTGTTGCTCTTTTTTAAGAAAATAGATCCACAATGTCTCGAACCGGAGAAACAACATCGTATCTTCGACCAAACGCCGCCTCGGGAAAACATTATTCCAAGTATCGACTCGCGTGTGCACGTGGTGTAAAGTAACTCAGGGGAAAAATGCTTTACTGCGTCTGAAATTCTTCCACTTGATCGGTACTCATGATTTACGAACAAATGAGTAAATACTCAAAGTGCGTGGATGCGTGTGAAAAAAGAGAAAATAGATGCTGGTGGGATATTAGTTTTGCCAACGAAGCCTTGAACTAACGATATTCAAACATCGCAAACTTGGGAGTAAAGTTACACATCAAAATGTTTGGACTGCGTGAGCTTTGAAGGAACGTTTTTACGGTAGGGATCGGCTGACTGAGAAATATTGGCAAAATATTGGAGAATCAAAGTAACACTTCATCTCAAGTGAAAAAAAGGGGGGTACTTTGAGCCAAAAGCAATACGCATACATAACACAAGGGGAATTTTCCGGACCAGTTGGTCATGAAGGCAATATTAGACTTCAAAAAACGTCTGCGAGCTGCAAGGGAATGGAGAGTTGGCGGACCGATTGTGACACTCGAGTGAACCCAACTGGTGGACCACTTGAAGAACCGTGACTGCGCACACGTACACGGCGACACCCGATCACCGCCGCAATAGAAAATCAAACTCTGCTACTTATTCACGCCACGCGATTTGTTCTTCCACGTGATTGGGTCGCCACTGCTACGTTTTTTTGCACATCCTGTGCACTTTTGGATAGTTTGACTTAAAAATTTAGCGGTACCCAGTGGGCTGTTCCGCAAGAGGTTTACTCTGTTTGCCCCGGGATCGGCTGGTTGGTCACAGGGACGAGAGTTGGGGAAAAGTATCTTCATGCCCCGCTTCCTCTAACCCTCGCCACACTCTGTACAAATATACTTGGTACTTCTCTCGCGTTCACGTGCCCATCGATATTTTACGAGTCGCGTCATGCAGAGTATATATTATACCTTGGAACGTCGGTACACACACCCACCCACGAACGCGCGCGCGCATGAATTTGCCCCATTAGGATAGGAGCAGGAGGGAGGGGGAGAAGCGATCGTGTGATGCCACGGAACTCGTGAAGCGGTACAACCAGTGCCACGGGGCAGGAAAATCAATATTCCGAAGAAACCTGCTTCTAGAAGGAGTTTGGAGAGGGGTACACACGGAAGATGAGCAAAAACGGAGGATGGAAGAGTATCGTAAGAAAAAGGGGCGAAAAACATCTCCCGATCCTTCATTGATTGATCGCATTGTGCTTGACTTTTTTATGTTTACGTGCAGTGAAAAATAAATTCAATAATCAGCTGCATTGTATGCATTTAGTTATTCTGTGTGCCGTGTCTTATAACAGGAAGTTTTTAATAAGGGTATGAGGAAAAATATACCATTTAAGATTTTCTTTAAATTAAAGTAATTAAAGTATCTACTTGCAGCCCTGCATCACACTGGCGCACACGGCTATTTAACTGCATTCAAACAAATATGACTAGTTGGTACACCTTTAAAAGCCAAAAAGTATTGAATCCCATAAACCGTAATGTCTTTACGAGGAGAAAAATTTCGTGATTCGCCGGAACATCCGAACTCCGCTTCTATCCGTATCTATTTCTCCATTAGCTTTTGGTGTAAGGTATACATCTTTCTTTTTTTTTCTTCATTTATTTATCTCATCTACATGCACCCCAAGTTGTGTTGTAGGGCAAGGAAATTTTTCTCCACTGGATAATAAATATAGTCCATTACACGTTTTACTCTGCAGCTCGATAACCTTACATGTATACAACTATACTGAGTTCTCCCGATGACCCAACTGCACCCCTGACGTCATACTTGGAATATCTGCAGGAAGAGGAGAGGAAAAATAAATCACCGAAGTCTGGCGTCTTGTTAATCTTGTGTTCTGAGGCGTACACTGTTTCTGGGATGCATAAGGCACTCGACACCCGTACAGATCGAAAAATAATGAACCACCTCTCAGAGTGTTTATCTACAAGAGTGTTGTAAGGACGAACGTTGAGACTTGAGCTATGTTTTTTTTAGTTCGTCTATTGTTCAAAAGCATCACTTTCAGACGAATGTTTAACATCCATTCCATTTGTGATAACAACCTGTCATCGCAACCTAGCGCAATTATTCTTGAAACATAACTAGGGGAACCGAGTTTTATTCATTGCGTATATAATTAAAACTAATCAATAAAGTTGCATGATAAGCAAATTGTACGATCGAACTCTCCTAACATCTTTCTATTTCTCTCTTAATATTTATAAAATTTTGTAAAATTTTTAAGTACGATTGGATTAGCGCAAAAAATGTGTGTGGACATTTTTTCAATTTTGTGTGGCACTGGCAGTATTCAGTGGAATACAGAGGCCGTACTGTTGCCGCAATTGAAAAAAGACGTACTGAGAATGGGCTCCCTTTCAGCAAAGGTATATTGGTACTTATCGATATAACCAGGAATGGAAAGTAGAGGGAGAACGATATCATACCGAGGTAGCTATTTTTCAAGCGTGATGAATTTTCAAGAAGCCAAATCATGGCGGTCTGCAAAAATATATATATACATATCAGAAATGGGGAGCGTAGAGGAGAAAATGGCAGTAGCCATAAATCATGAACGGTCGACGGGTCATGTGGTTTAATTCCTAAGGCAAATATATATCTCCGTCATTGAAACTTTCCATTTTCTCTCTCTCTCCCTCACGTTATCTAAAGTATTGACCCATAATGCAAAATTCTGGCGTCACAGTACAATAAAAAGCATTTGTCAAAAGGTCTGATCCGTCTAACGTGATATTTTTCACTCCAGCTGTATTGTAAGCTAATGCTCATCGAATTCGGGTAGGAATTTTTTGTGCTCGCGTATAAAAGTCTTTCTGCTCTGGGTAGAAATTGACAGGCAAATTCCAATAAATGTTCTCTGATTCATCAGGTTACAGATAAATCAAAATTTTCTTCAAAAACATGGCCAGTTTCAGGGTAGACAGGCAGCTTTGGTCACACGGTTATCTTAATGATGGCGAATGATATGAGATGTAAAGCGCGATTTAATCTTCGATCGATCGTTTCACCAAAAAATGAAGTGTTAATGGCTCCAAGAGTCATTTGTTCTCGAAAACAATGTTCTAACCGCTTAAGTCACTCACCCAGTGAGAGAATGGACTCCCTTGCTTGCACTCTCTCTCACTCTTGTACAGCTTATAACAACCAGTTCTGTCGTCTTTGTTCTGAATTTGCTCAATCAAGAGCAATCGAGTGCTAAAGCAGTAATGGAATCTTTGCGCCTGACACACGGACCACCCATTATCTGGCTGTCTCTTTGGCACTGCTTTAGTCGAAGAAACCCTACTACAGGTATATTCACCTTCGAACAAAATAAGGAGAGACAGAGACAAAAAGCTCAATCACTGAGCTTTAGAGAGGATTAAGCTTTATACCCATTGTCCCTTAAGCCGATTGATACTCGAAAGACTTGCATTGGTATCGTCGGAAAACAGTTGATTTGTTATCAATTGTTTTTGTTTACAACTAATACTTTTCCTCAATTTCCGATCATATTTATGTTTTTTTATCGAATCATCTTCATGACTTCCACATCTACACTGTCATGCCTTTTTATCCATAATTATTTATTTCTTTTGAAAATTGTATGTAACACTAAAATATATACACTTTCAAAAAGAAAAACCATCATGAAAAGCAAGCCGTGATTGTCAAGTCGTGAATGATATTCAAATTATTGACGAAAATTGCAGTTTACCTGTACCGAGGCACCATCAGCCTGCGAGAAGAAAACATTTTTTTAATTAGACAAGCTATTTGCTTAGGTAGGGGTGGATACTATCATTTACGATGAAAAGGATACTGCCTGCATATGATGGTCCAATCTACGCTCACCTACACGTTCTTCTGTATTGTCGTCACATTTTGTCAAGTCATGTGCCAGGCACACCCACTCGCTTCTATATTGTATTCATCATGTGCAAAAGCATTAAGTTTCTTCTCGCGAAAAGCGATGCATTGCGCGCACACACGCAGCATGCCATCAATTCCAAAAGACAAAGCCGGGAGAAAACTTTCGTCACAGAAGCAGAGAGGCTGAAAGTGGAAAGGGGGCGAGAAAAGTGCACAGATTGGCTGACTGAAATTTCCTTATTTGTTACAAGTTTGCTACTAACGATGCTACTTCAGCAGTTCTCGCCATCTCCTCTGCTCTTTCTCGCCGTATAGATCTTGCAGTTCACGACTGTGACATAAAGATTTTACAAGGCTGCTGCTGCTGCTGCTCCCGTTACTACTGCCAAGTTTCTTCTCTCTTTCATATTCTCTTGGATTTTCTTCTTCACCTCTTTCTTCGGGTGCTACTGTTGTAGTTGCCTCCCAACCCTATTCCCTCCCAAGACGACACGTATACCATAAAGTTTCAATTTTCCGCGTATACCCATGTGAATTGAACTTCTCTACTTTACGGCACTTACGAACCGCACCGCTGCTGGCAACTCGACCTAATTATGTACACTAACCCTCACTTTACGTGACGACTAATTACTCGTGTATTGCCTTAACTTGGGCTCAAACAACTCGTCAATTATTCTTATGTAAGGATTATCATGATCTGAGAAAATATCTATCCGAGAAAATACGGACAGAGGTGAGGAATATACATATATGTATGTTTATAACTTCTCGTTATTGCATCCCTCTGGAGCTGGAAGGAAGTTTGAGGCTTCAAAGGTCCAAAACGCTTTCGTCCTATTTCGTATAAAATTGCTTCATTAAGTTTATATTAAAAAACAAAAATATATAATTAAACAGTCAAGTATCAAAAACAAATGTAAACTGTAACGCTACATTTGTAGCGTAATTCAATTACAATAATTTGGATTCGCACTCGACATTTATGAGTTTTGTTGGCTCGCCAAATACTAAGTGGAGGTCAAATTATGCAGTGGAGAGAAACTCGTTGTCCTTATAGTCACTGTGGACTGTAGTACGCTAAGTAATTAAAACTCTTAAAAACGTATCCATTGAAACAGTCATTTGATACTTGCATCGTAACTTATTATCTCAATACTCTTTCAGCATAAATGGTCCAATATTAACAATCAACTACTTCTTTTCATCATGTGGCTAATAAAACAAAGGGCAAAATAAAAATTCAGATACTTAAACCCCAAAAATTTTGTAAAATTCAACAAATGTAGTGAGGATCAATTGAGTAGAAAATTTCTTGCAAGGCATAATTTTAGCTTCAATCTCGAAATGGACCTATTATTTACTTCAGTGGGTATAAAACACAAGCAGTACTGACAACGGACACTCAAGCCATTTAATTGAAACAAACTCCTCTTGGCAAGTGAAAGGGTGAAAACAAATGGCGGCAAAAAAGGTGTCCTGAAACCTACTGCTACAGGAATAACAGCAGCAACGGGGAGTATAATCGAATATTTCGATGCTGGCAGTGGTGCCAAATTACTTAGCTTTCGTCAAGTTCACGTATCTGGCCACCATCCCTAGTACTCTGCTCATTTCCATTTTCTGTTAGAAAACGATTAGAAAGTATATAAGTCGAGAAGCAACAGGGATGATTGCAAATTACGTAATCCATTAGGCCACGGCTACGGGCTGCTTGAGCGTATTTTCTAATCCTCTTACAGTATACAAAAGACGAAAAGCTCAGTAATGACAATATTTACATATGTAACTTACAACAACAGCCTATATTGCTATTTTGCGCTTTTATAACTGAAAAAGTTACCCGTTAAATAGATGAAGTCAATCAAAAAATAAAAATAATCGCCGTAAATCATAATGAACTCTGGTAGATGTTTTCACCATGATATTCTAACTCATGAGTATACAGATACATGTGAGACTCTAATAACCATTGAGAGTTTTGCACGGTACATTATCGACTGTATTTAATACTGATTAATTGATTTATGAGCACATACAAAAAAAAAGGAAGCAAGATTACTTGTTTTTTCTTTTTTGCTCAAAAACTTTCCATTAGCTCGCTACATTCTGTGTGCTACGTAATATGGTACATACTTACACTAATCCATTATCTCTTCAAATAAAATGCTCAAATGTGCTCATTACAATATTTAATAATAAAAAAATAAGAAAGCTCAACTGTTGAAAATAAAAATATCCCGATAAGCATTCATTTTTATACAATCGTTTTTGTTCACGATTGTGGACGACCTCAACACGACTTGTACTACTTCGCTTAATCAACGACGATAAAAAGAATTCCACCTGTACAACGCAAACAAATAATGAGCAAGTGTATGATTATAAAAGAATGAAATTTCAATCAAAATAAACGCAGATTCAAACAAACACGCATACGGCTGACCACACCTGGATTTATACTACTTCAGTTGACCGATGATGATAAGAAAAAACTAATTACACTAGTATAAAGAAGTGAATAAGTATTTTTAATAATCACTTAATAATAAATAAATCAAAAGACTCAGAATTCTACCAACGTCACATGTCTGACTATAACCGGACATGTACTACTGATTAGTATGAATTTGTTGATGAATCTTACCATCGTCAAAATCAATTCAGATTTCGACTAATACTTGTATGTCTGACCACAAATGTACTTGTACTACTTCATCCCATTACTCCATAATACAATTAATGATACGAAAATTACGGCAAATATACCAGCGCAGCATAAGATTTTGGCGAATACTAATATGAAAAATTTTAAGATTTCCAAACTATTTGAAGTAAAAAAATAAAAAAATAAATAAATGAATAAAAAAAAGGAAGAACATCAATACGTAATGTAAAGTAATACTCTCATAGGGTATTATTACGATACAAGACAATGAATCCTCAATCCATTTCCATTTTACTTACATCATGTGCAAGCAATATCCAGAGCTTTAATCCTCTGTACGAATTAGGGACATTTAGGCTTGGATGCACTGATGATGCAGCAATGGCAATCAAAGCACCGTTGCAGGCATTCATTCTGCCACGATTGTCATGATGCTATGATAAGATCATGGAGAGTAGTAGTGACGAACTCGATATACAGGGCACCTGACTACAACACGTAAATATCTTGCATGCTATTCCGATCCCCGTGCAGCTTTGCTTTTATGCTATCTCTGTGATGCATGGGGTACGAGGGTGTGTACATAATTACGATAAGTCATTGAAATGGTCTATTGACCCACACATTCAGAGATACTATACTTACAGGATAACAGTGTTCCCTAATCGATAAACAGGCAACTCCACACAATCAATTGGGAATTTTTTATTAAAAATCGTCCTCCAACTCCTAAGATCCAAAACCTAAGTATAAAAATACCCCAGCCTCACAAATCTGAGTGTAATACCACGTAAACAGTCAAATCGAAACTGAAAAATAATATGGGCACTTCAGCAAAAAAGTTAAGTATTTTTCTGGAGCTATCGTACATATTTCAATTTTTTTGTTTGGCATGCACGTACGGAATACAAAAAGAAAAGAAAGAGAAAGCAGACGAGAGAAGGGGCGGGGCTGCTTCCTTTCTACTTCGACGCGAGCTTTCGTTATCCATAAATCCATCTGCCGAACGATACCCCTCCCCTTTAACGAACAAAAAATAGCTAGGCTGTCGGTCAGTCAAACAAAACAGTATAGCCGCTCGCATCAATTTGAAATCGCAACATACCACGCCCGCGCGCAAAATAACAAAGCTGTTCACTTCTACCCACACTGACTACAGATGCGCGTTATTATTGTTCTTGTTTCTGTTGTAATGCAGTGTCTAGGCCGAGCCATTGTGTGGGTGAGCCCCACTGACAAAATGAATGATTGCTATACACAACTAGAGCAGCTGAGCTACACTTCAGCCCTCCTCCATCGCCAGCTATAAATCGTCTTTTCGCCCTCTCACGCACTCTTTCTCTTTCCCTCTCCATGGATGCCTACACGTGGCGTTCGGAAGAGAGCCAGAGAGATCGTTGGAGCGCTAGTTTCCTTCCGTCATTTCTGATTCTCGCCCTCCCTACGCTGACAATAGCACACCTACCACCACCAGCGCTTTTGCTGCTCGTTCACGGGCATCCTTTCGTTTTTCATTCCATCGCCTTCCATCACTTATCGGGGGATCCAAAAGGGGGCAACAGATAACATCACTGTCAACAAGTACTCCTCGTTTATTGTATTTCTTTGTGTGGGCGCTTGCTCTTTCCAGTCTGTACTATTTCCCTCCACCAACTCCATCTTTCCCTCCCTCCGTTTTTCAGTGCTTGCAGGCTGCCATTAATTTTTTCCAACTTTTCTCTCCTGCCGGGATTTACTTGATTTTTTTTTCTTTTTTAGAAGCTTTCACCTCTTGTAGATACTTGCTTATACCCTTGACACACGTGTTTTCTTCAGCTTAATCTTTTGGTCGTTTCTTCGTTATTCTTATCCCTGCGTGAGGACGATTGGAAAACACGTGTAGTGCGATTTGAGGGCACGTGCGAGCTCGAGTAAAAAAATATGATAAATTAGGACACGAAGCTCTTGGATTGACAAATTATGCGTAGCTTTCTTAGCCTTTGATAAATCCCCATTGTAATCTTCTTTATCTTGGATGAAATGGTATCAAAGAAGTCATAAGAGTTCAGATTAAAAAACTGAGATTGTTACGTTTTTCTTTTCAAGGTTTTAAGTGGGCTTTCATTATTCATTCAATTTTGCTTCACTTCGACGTCTCTCTCACATTAAAACGTGAACAAAACTTTAACTTTATTCAATCTAGGATTGCTGGGTGAAGTTGATAAGTTCCATATATTTCAATAAAATTAATTGATGTAGTGAATATAATCAGTATCATATTTTTAAAAACGTGAATAAATTTGTTTAAATATTCAACAAAATTCTTGTGGCGTACATCACATCGTCACACAACGAACTTCTTTATCGAATATGCAATTAGGGAAGAAGCTTGAAAGAATCGTGGTAAAAAAAAAAAAAAAAAAAAAAAATGAGTTTTGCAGTACTATGAACTCCAGTCATTATAGATAAAGTCTCCGTAGGTGATTGCAAACACTTTGCTGCTCTGCAAATAGCGCCACGGGCACCAATTTCTTCTCGTTTTTCCTCTCCCCTTTATATAATTTCTTGCTTACTCAGCTGTGCGCGAGAGGAAGAATGGCAGAGGGTGAAACGACTCGGGGCGATTTTCACCATTTTTTTTTTCGCCCTTTGGAACAGGCGTCAAGCGATAACTGTGTTTGTACATTCATGTAGATGCATCCCTATAAATATTGAAGGTAAGCGTATTTACAAGTTATAATCATTCTCACTGATTATGACGTCAAAAAAAAAATCCTACAAAAATTTTTCTTTGCTGAAAAATATATAACTTCATGACTTGCTCCGTGTAAGAAAAAATTTATTCATGAGATCAAATGCCGCTGAGATGACATTAAAATTATTATAGATGCCTCTTCGACGTATAAGTTAAAGAAGAAATATTGAAAGGATTATCTTTTATAACAAAATATATTTATCTTAAGTATCCATACAGTTTTTTTAGTGGGATGAAATATTAAACCATTGAATTTTTTATCGTCTCTGTTTATTTACTTCAATTCATTTCTCGATGATTTCATACACTTTTTTAAATATGCTTAAAGACTTTTTCAATAATTTTCATCAGTTTACCCTTATTTATAGAATTCTCTCATTGAGTTTTCATACGCAATTAAATTTTTTTCTAGCCATCCAATACTTCCAGACTATTGATATTAATTTTTAACGTACTCATTACATTAAAATATAGTAAAGTGTGTTCGAACATGACAATTCACTTTGATATTTTTTGTCGAATATTAGTTTAGTCTCTGATACACACATAATTTTTGCTCTTCTTCAAAAGCAAAAAACAAGAGAGCATTTTTTTCTCTGTATACATACAATAAAAAATGGCATTATTCATTCATTGGAAATCATAAAATCGTCGCACTTGAAGAAAATATCTCACTTGAAACGCTATTCGAATATGATGTTATAGGAGTTATAGGAATGTAACTAGCTAGTCAAAGTTTTCGTTACGAGATAATTAACGCTGTGTTTCATGTGTTCGCGGTTTAATGGCCTCAAGGCTACAAGTTCCCTAGTAAAGTTTATTCTGACTTTGAAACTGACGCAAGAGCTCGGCTTATCGCTCTTGTTGCTGCTGCTATTACAACAATGCTGCATTGCTAATTCCCGGAACAAGTGATTATGCGTCACAATTTTATCTTCATTGTTATGTACTCGAAAAATAACAATTACTTGGTATAAAGTGTTTGTACAGTCAACTTTTCCCGAAAATAGCCAAAATCTGAATTTTAAGGGAAGAAAGAACCAAAATTTACAGTTTTCATGGCAAAACTTGATTTTTTCCCAACTAAAAGTACAGCGAAGAAGATCAACTAAACGAGTAACTCCTCCCAATGCGCTTTAATTTTCAAAGCAGGAGCATTAGCCGTAATACCAGAGGTTGTTGTGGTGGTGGAAGCAGCAGTAGTACAAATCAGTGTGTGTTCAGCCGAGGAGGAGATAAAAAAGAAAAAAGTAGTAAGAGCATCCAACAGATGAGAAGAGAACAGAGTTTGTTTAGCGAAATCGCTCGTAAGCCGGCTCTGCACTTCTTTTTTCTGCTGCTGCTCCATCCGGAAACCGGACGCTACTGATTCCTTCCTGGCGTTTGTAGCCCGAGGTATACCCACTCGTGGAAGGGGCCAAAGTACACATGTACACAGAGAAAGAAAACCTACAAATGTAATCAACGACGTACATCTCACTTGTGCTTTTCTCTACTCTTTTGTTGTTTGGTTCTAAGGGCGTTGATGTGCAATCGTTAAGCCAAATGACACGATCGTACGGCTAAAAATCCTCCAGCATCCTTGCATGGATATATCTACTCGTGATGTTACTCCAAGCCAAAAGCTGCTATCGTTTCTAGGTAATGTTAGGTGCTTGTTTTACTGTGCTATTGAATTCAGGATATAAGTTGATCCTGTCTGCAATTCGCAGTTTTGAGAGCAAGCCATTTCGCACCAAGTGAACGAGTGGCAAATGTTTTAGGATGAAAGACTCGATGTTCAATGGAGAAAATTTTGAAGATGTGTTTTATATAAAAATCCTAGGACTTCTCTTCCTCAACTCTTCTATTTATTTTGTCTTAGGAATCTCAACTCTTGATATTTAAGGTGCAAGGCTCACTCCTACGATCTAGTCTTGAATCGTACAACTGAACTTATGATTATGTGAAATTGGTTTGTTTTTTTTTTTTTTATGCATTCGTTTATTTACTGAAAACTCGATAGGGCTCATATTTATCGTGCTTGTCGTCTGGCTCTTGGAAATGAAAGAAGCCATTTTTTTCTCTGCAGATGTTTTTTGTATACTTACCTGCAGGACTCAAATGAAAGGCAAATACTTTGCGCAACGTTTTCGGAGAATCAAATACGACATTTTTCAAATGCTCAAGCTTATTAAACGAATAAAGTTGAAGAAGGCATTTTTAAGTGCTGGAAACTTGAGCCATGGTAGAAAAAAGTTGAAAACGAAAAATTCTGCAAGGTAGAAAGTGATGCGTGGCTGTGAAGGAGTATGCATATGTGTATACGTTTAACGACTG
This sequence comes from Copidosoma floridanum, assembly GCF_036245765.1. Lineage (NCBI taxonomy): Eukaryota > Metazoa > Arthropoda > Insecta > Hymenoptera > Encyrtidae > Copidosoma > Copidosoma floridanum. Next base: position 2,520,499 of record NW_028321886.1, on the reverse strand, counting down.
TCCTCAAGTAACTTAAGAAAAACGGAATTTAAATATTTTCCCGAAAGGTGACTCGACTGAGTAGTGTTTTTCACGAGAACTAAGAGCAGAGGTACGTCCACAAGGCTAATGTTGCATTATCATTTGACATTTATCATGTACTTGGTTGTAAATGCACAGGTGCGTCTGAAACATCGAATCAAAGAAAATGGGGAGAAGAAAAACGAATAAGCGTGAGACCTGCTACGAAATGTGAGGCCGAAATGAAAAAATCTGCTGAGATATAAGAAGGGAAAAGTAGGTCGTAGATTTCATTATAGCACAAAATACACACCCTAATACGCAAACAGAGAAAGGGTTGAGGGCTGGTCATGCTGGTATATTTTTTCAGTAACTAAGACGTTTAATTAAAGCCTGTTTTGCTGCATTTATTAAATAACAGACGTGTTTTATGTATAAACTAGCCACGATTAAAAAAAAGGGTCTTTGCAAGTGCTACGATTTAGTTTGTTTTTTTCATTTATAAGTCCTAAGACGTCTTGGTCAGAAAGTTTAGCTTGGCCTGAAGAAAACTTACTTTTTTCTTCGGTATACTTATGCAGTAATACTTTTCCTGCGTATTTTGCAACCAAATAAAATAAGTAAATGAATCAGTAATAATCACCCAAGCAATGACACAACTTATAACGATAAAAAAAAAAAACTTGACCATCCTTGACATCTTGAGAAACAAACATTTGTAAACATAAACAATAAACTCCTAATATTTTAACAAAATGTACCCCCATCTTTTTCCTATCTTACATCCTGTCAATGGAAAATATACAAAAGTTGAATCGAAAAAAAAGAAAAAAGAACGAAAAGTTCGAGCTGACGCTGCGCAACGAATATAAGGAGGAAGTTAAATGAAGTCGTTTATTCCTATCCAACCTGAACTCTTTCCTTACCCCCGAAGTCCGTACAGAAAGAGCCTTGCTCCTGCGAGTCCTTGGCTGCATCGTTCCCTCGGCCCTCCTCGTCAACTCTGTGTCCGCTTGTGAATATTTCGCAGGTCAACTGCAGTCAGCTGTCTCGGGCACGAGACGCAATCGTCCTTCCCCGCTATTTTCCTCGACGAGCTGTGCGCGCCCCGGAGAGAAAAGCTCTCCATTACGCAATGCTCCCTCGGTGGCGACCATTAAGGCTCCTGCCATTCATCTTTCCTGAAGGATTGTTTCCTCGTTTCGGCTCGACAACGAACGACCAGGAGCATCAGAGGAGGGTAAAAAAAAAGGAGACAAATTGGTGTGGATGATACTCCGAGCTCTAATTGAATCATACCTCGAGACGAAGCCTCTTTACTACTGTCAGTTTTTTGATAAAATTTATAAAGCATATTAATTTAATCTTTCGGCTTTAAGCCCATCTATTCTCCCAAATCTCTCTTTCTCGTTCTGCCCGCAGGATTTTCTCGAGAGCAATTTCCAGCGAGCCATTCCCATCTTTCTTCCTCTTCCTCTTCCCCTTTCGTTCAAGCGAGTTTGAATGCAGTTTGTTTTGATGTTCTGTACTGGTCGGTTCGCAGCTCCCACAGTTTTTTCTAGACCATCAAAGTGTATTTATGCACAATCCATACAGAAAATGTTGAGACGATTTGATGCTTTGCGTTGTTTATCAGCACAAGTAAACTTTTGACAAATAGATAATTAAGGCGCTGGCTGGTCTCTCCATCGCTTCGTTAATAGTCGTTACTTTGTGTATTAAAAATAACGAAGGGAAAACTTTTTTAACTTGTGACGAATTTTCCGGAATTCACAAAGCTCCGTCATAGATTGAGTAATCGAGTACCTTATATTATTTTCCGGCATCATTTGAACTTTCTCTTATTAAATACTACAACTCGTTTTTTTCTAATTTGTCTTTTTTTTCAGGAAAATATACATTAAAGTAAATAAAGTGAATTAAAACTTAGCATAAATAACTCTTATTTGACTTGACTTATATACGTACGTACAGTCATACATAATGTAGCCAACCTACAAAAGGCACTCAAAGGGTTATCCTATACATTCCAAATACTGCAAAAAACCGACTGCAGTAGGTACAAAAGCAAGTTCTAGCTAAAGGTGGCTGCTCTGTTACATGTGATGTAGAACTTGTTACGATGATCCGACGACGGAAGAGAAATCGGGCATCAAAGGGACTAGAAGAGGAGGAGAGAAGCGAGTCGTACGTCATTGGCACGTCATTCATATACGCAGGACCCATTCATTACCTTCGATTCTGATTAACTCCGAGCTCGTTCCGACACAGTGTAGGTACGCGACTGGTTGGTTAGCTGTTCACTGCTACCGGCTTGGCTTAAATTATGGCTACGAACGCGTTTACTGATGTCGCGAGCATACCCTTCCCCAACCCTTCTCAATAGATGATTACAAATGCATCTGATTGTGATAGGTATCACTAGTTCCTTATTAAACTAATGGGGATTCATACACGCGAACGATGCTGCACGTCTTTGTGGACGATACAGCGAGACCTGAAAATTTTACATTGTGCACCTATCGGTTTGAAGCTTTTCAATCAAGGATCGATGCCCAAGGCAGCTGGCAGACGTTGGATCGATTTAACATAACTTTCGACCGGACCAACACTTTTAGCCTGAGCACGGTTTAAATTAAAGCTGGTTCAAAGAATTTTTTCGAATGCTTGTTTTTTTGGAAAGGTTTTAAAAAATAAATTTTCTGGCCTGAGCTACGACGTAAACAGTAAACTGGACATTATTATTCAAAAATACGAATTTTATATGATAATTCACCACCGCACTCGCTAATCGACGCACAGGTATACACGGCCAGCCGTAACATTATCCTGCTTTGTAAGATGTTTTCGATCACTCCTTTAACAAGCAAGAGACGTTAGAAGCTCCGATGCTGATATTGCCGTGCTACGCTTGCAACGACTTTGCTGCGCAGACAAAGAAGTTAGGATGTTGCGTTGTACAGCGCGCCGTGATTTTCGAGGGGATGATGAAACTTGAAGTGGTTGTATTACATTACGTCGTTGTGACAGCGACAACGACAGCGATTGCTCCTCTCGGCTGCGTGCTTAAATAGATTAAGTTTTGATTATACGCCCGTGGCACGGCAGCAACGCTGATATTGCGTTTATTATCCACGCGCGGGCTTTCGAAAATTGTGGCGAAAATTACAACCCTGACGCAACGCACCATATTGTACCTCCTTGACTTGTGTGTATACTTGCTCGTGTATTATTTATGTGATTAAATAAGAACTGTCTCTGCTTAGGTAAGTATGTATAACGTGTTGTATCTGCCTGCGATGGCTTTGCATGCCTAGTGATTTATGTGTTGTTATTCGTAACCACCATGTGCCCAACCTTCGAGCTTTTTCAATGTCTCTTATTTAGTCTCGATGATGAATATTACATGGACCGCAAAGTTTTGTGGTCCTTTGACATTTTTTTTCACGCAGTTCTTGGATATCGTATCGATAGATCCATCAAAATATGTGTGTACGGGCACATGCTGGGTATCGCAGTATCGCATGAAAATCGGTTGGCTAGATTTCTCTCGTCTGTGGCATTGGCTTGTATACATTTCCATTGCTTTGCAGTGAACTTGGAAAGTATGGAAATTCCGCGAGGCATGTATGAATAATGTCGATTTTATCAGAACTCGCGCACAAAAGAAAATAGATGATTGGTATCGAGACATTTTCATCCCTTATTCTCTTGCCTTCCCTTACTTGTACGTACATACACTCCAGTGTCTCTTTTTCTTCGTACCCTTATGTTTGGTAACAAGTTACAGCGAGGGAAATTTGAAAAAGTGTTGCGAGACGTGTCGAGTATTACAAAGCTGCACGCAACTTTTAAAGTATCATTGCTGGATAAAGAAACAAAACAATCAATATCCAAAAATCTTGACCTTGCCACTTTTAATGCTACAAAACGTAGAAAAAAAGTTTTTCCATGTATGCTACGTGAAATATAACTTGTTGTATAACAAAATTGGAGTGAAATACTGTGTCAAAAAAAATTTATTGGTAACATAAGTTTTAACTGTTACAAGTCAAAACGAAAGAGTAATAATATCATGGATGTACCAAAAATGTGTATAAGAACCTTTCTCTAACATAATATATATGATTGTAATATTATGTTTGAAATATTTACATCCCATATGTAATTTTGGTAATCATATTCTTTGTTTTTATTTTTACTTTTTGTTTTTTTGAAATTTGTCCGTATGTGCATGAAAAATTCGATGTGTTAGTATACACGTTTGCTATACTATCATACAGAATAAAATTTGATTTTGCGCTCCCTCGAGAGAAATATAGAGAAATAACAGAGGAACGAAGAAAGGAATCGTAAGCTTAATTAGTTTTGCTTCCAAATCGATTGTTTCAGAAGCAGCTATCTTGTCGAGGTGCTGGTGGAGGCATAATCTTCCAGGCAATTTATTTGCCTGTTACGTAATTAAAGTTTTTCAATTAAAATAAAGGACACGGGTCTTTCACAAGAGCGATACTCTATCTCCCTAACTTTTGTGCTTGCTTGTCTCAAGTGATTTTTTTTTTTTTTTTTTTCACTAATTAAATTCATTAATAACAAAACTCTGGTTGCATATAATAATGACAAAGCCAAATCGATACATTTTTCAACTCTTCTTTTCAATTTCAGTCCACAAAGTATTTAAAAGCTTTCTTTGTATGCAAAAAGTGTTTAAACGAAATCGACCGACACTACGTGCTGTGCTATTTGTACGAGTTGGAGGCTCTTAGATCTCCAATTTATTTAAAAAGTTTTTATTTTAAATGGCAAACAGATTAAACGAAACGAAACAAAGGTGCATGTACAAACCAATTTGTTTTATCATCATGGAGGCTCACATGCATCTGATTCTGAATGTACCTCCCTTCCATTATTTTTTAATCGTCCATTTCAGTTTCAACCCACAAGTGGATATTTCATTTTTGTTGCGCTTAAACAGCTCCATGTATGATCTAAAATTTTGCAGTACTACTTGTCAGCGAAAGAGTTACGTGAACCCTATGTCGCATTTTCTCGCAAACTTTGCTTTACCTTAAAATCATATTGAATTCAAGACACGCACGCCCACACGTGCATGATCGTCCGCATAAACAGCGAGTGCGCAATCGAAACAAAGCGGCAACTTTTCATTCTCCTTATCTGGCGTGCACAAGTGAGCGTGAAAAAGCGCGTGCGTATGGTTCGCAGCCAGTCGCAGGTAAAGTCTTCGGGGATTGCTCGAGATGCCGATAAGATTCGGAAGAGTAAGGGTAGATAAGGACAACTGCTCACTACTCCCCTGACACTTTGCCTCGTCCTTTTTTTTTCTCTCTGTTTCCTTTTCCTCCGACACAACTTGCGTATCGGCATAATACTATCGGATCGTCACTTTTTTTTTCGCTTAGTTACAAGATGGGTCGGGGGAAGGAAAAAAAAGCAGAAACAGTTGGAGAGAAAAAGAACTGTAAGTGAGATATAGCTGGAGAACGAACGACTCGAAACTGGCTAAATTCCTTTTATTCCTGTCCCCGAGCGAGGGTGTTCGATTTTTGTGGAATAGAACACGATAAGGCGTTAATCCTTGAGCCAGCTGGATCAGTTGAGCTTATACTTTCACGATTGTGAAAATGTCATGTATTTGAAGAAAAAAAAAACTAGGGACTTTTTTCGTTCCCAAAGTGGAAAGCATTTCGATTTGTGTGAGACACTCCAATAAAATGTGCAATACTCGGATCCAAAACGTTTGACTTATGGAAGCTTATTTTACGAGACTTCATTACTATGATTGTTGACCATAAAATAGTAGTAGAAGACTCTTAATAGAACGTATTATCCAGAGTTTCTTTATGTTGTGAATGTTTGCTCTTAATAATAAACGATATAAAAAAACAATGGCTCAAAACACTTCTTGTTAGTTGCAGTAGGATAACAAAGCATTTTTATGAGAGAAAAAGTTAAAGAAAAAAAAAATTCCTTGTATTCTGGATTTTATTCGTTACCTTACAAAACTGACATTTCGTCTTTAAAGTTTACCATTTCCTTGCAAAATCGAACACTAATCGAATGTTTAAGCGACGTAATTTTTTCACCGTGAAATCAGTTAGTGTCAATACTCGCACCATCCAATTTCAAGTGCTGGGACAGAGTCCAAATATTTATGAGAAAATTTCTTAAACCACGCCGCACGAATAAATCGCTTATCGGGCGCATCAGCCGCAATATTGACGGATCGGGATAGGGCCAATTAGCGCGGTTACCATCACACACACGTAGGCTCTCGCCCCGTACACGTGCGCTTCGCTCGAGGCGTGAGCTGTTTTCATTGGCCCGTCAAATTGTACTATTAATTGCTTCATCGGTAAGCAACGCGCGTGACTCCACCATCACGTTCCGATGCTACACACTAAAGAGCCCCATCCTGGGCTAGGCGTAGGTACCCATGCATAATACCACTTCTGCTCCATCAATCGTTGCCGCATCCTTCTGCGTGTGTATATCTGAGGCTTATCGGTGGATTCAATTACTTTTCTCTCCCCCTATACTCGACGTGTTGCGCCTAATTTCTAACTTTCTTCTCTTTTTTCTCTCACCTCCAACCCTGCACTCCATGCTGCACATTTACCAAAACGTGTATTCCCTGAGATAAACAAACAGAGCTCGTCATCACAACGACATCAATACAGGCGTAATCCATGGCTACTAGATACTATTTGCTCTTCTCTTAATGTGGGTTGATCAGTGGTATTATCGGCTCGATTTCTCTATTGCCTGCTGTATCTATTACCTCCGAGTGAGAGGTACCGACCTACTTTGTTTTCCAATCATTAACTGAGTTAATTATCCCGCATTTCGAAATCAGTCTTTTTTTTATATTTTGTAAAAAAGAACATCTGTTATATTATCTTCTTTGACGGTTTAGCAGAAAATAAAAATTTTAATAAAATTTCGTGACGCATGTCAATCCATGACTTCAAATAATAAATAATTATGCAGTAAATAAAACTGTGAAGTGAAGTCTTCTGTCCCCCCTTTTTCTTTTCTTTGAGAATTTTAAATTAAATATCATCCATTTTGTTAATAAACTTTAGATTCACAAACGAAAATATGAATGCGTCGGTACTCGCTTTAGCTCATGGAAATACGGATCCCATGAAATTTGATGTGACGCATGTGCTTTGACAATTTCAAAAGTTAATCTTCTCTCAAACTGCGCATCGCGTGGCAAAACTCATCCTCGTCTCGGCTTATACGAGGTACAAACTAGTTCATCTTTTTTTTTTTTTATTAGTATACATACGCATATAGGTACGGCGTGCAATTACTCGACTCGAAGATGACAGTGTCCTTTGGTCGCGTTCCTTTGCTCAGAGACGCTCCGTAGGATAAAGATAGCGAAAGGAATAAGTGGGCACAGCCAACTAACGGGTGTACACCACAGCAGCACTAGCTGCCGGCAATGCGTTGCGAAGGTTATTTATTTTCTTGGGCAAGTGTAATTTTTCAAGTCCCGGCCGCGGATAAATGCGCCGAGCTGCTTTTGACGGCTCTGAAAAATACGTGTGAGTGCGCGTTGGTATACATACGGGGGTGTCTGCCTGTACTCACGTAGGCACGATCTCCCTCAGGAAATGTAGAGGATTTTTTGAGAACCGATCGCTCGCCTGCTCACTTCGTTGCTCGTGAATCGCACTCCCAAACAGAGCGACGGCTGCAGGTCCTCCATCGACTCTCGGTGGTATTGAATTTGCCAAATGTGTATATTTTGAGGTGTACGGATATCTGGGTGTCCTTGGCTAACTCGATTCGCGAGACGCTGGTTGCACGCCCATGCGAATCCTAAGCCACGGAGTTCAGTGAATGGCGATTGATTGGTTTTCGGGGATTGGCTCCAGCGAGTCTTATCTGATGTTACGTTAATCATCCCCAAGATAATCGATCACGTGTATACTTCTTGTTGTGGTACATTTATTCAGACACAACCGAGTGATAGTGTGTGCGAATTGGGTACATAAATAATTCAGTTGTAGCTCTTTAAACACCAAATCACTGTAAAATAACTGTTGTCAGTCTATCATTAATAAAGTAGCGAACAACCATACAATTGATCAATTTGTCATACCAATAAAATCTATTTCACTTCGCGCGTAATTCGATAAAAGAAAAAAACACACCGAAAAGGAGATAGACAGACAGCCTCCATGAAGCTCTGATATTATTATTATTCGCAAACACTGCCCTGGTCAAAATAAGCTTATCATTGACCTGTGAAATGATTTTTGCGATCTCCCCCTTTCAATTTTCCAAGCTTACAAATAGGACGTTGATGTGATGAAGACAATTATTTGTCTTTCAATATCACGATTAAATTCTTTAACGGCGTTCCTCACTTTCGAGTACGCCGTGGAAAATATTCCAGTGAATATATCTATAGGAAGGGAACGCCACAAGCGTGCAGTACACCATGTACATCGATTGGCCTCTCGAGGGTAGTCATAAATCAATAATATCAAAGCACAGCCAAGTACGCTCAAGTCCTTTAATCAAGCGAGAGAAACCCCGGGCCGAGGAAATTGGCGATATTCACGCATCCTACCTGGCCCGGTAATTGCACCTGTTACGATGATGCAAGCAAACAAGCGAGCCTAGAGGAACCCACGGCAGCCGGCAAACCGTCAATAACAGCTCGCGTGTGTGCTCTGCTATCGATCGGTAAATCAATTACTTGTGCGTCTCCCGAAAACCTAATAGAGCCAAAGATAAAACATGAAGCATCAGCGGACCAGTTTGGCATCAACGAAGCAAGATGCCACTCTGTCAGGCCTGCGATAGGTTTTAAGCAGTTACGAAGAACTGTTTGCTGGTGGCATCTGGTAATAAAAAATAAAAAATAAAAAAATCCTTTTAACGTTTAGTGATCACAAATGCCATCAATTATGAGACTTACAACCATCCAGGGGTTCTACAGTAGCTTAACATTTTTTCCGTGTCATTGCGATCAGATAAAAACGCGATCCGGTAAGTTGAACAACGTTTTACATCCAAAGTGATGATTACTCGCTTGTTATAAACTACTTTATTTATCAATAACAATATTTTTTCACTCTCAAGTACGAGAGAGAGAGAGAGAGAGGATACGTCTCAGTGCACTATTGACGCTCTTTGTGGCTCACCATGGACGGAAATTTTCGATGAATGGTCCAGAACTGAGAGACAAGATCCCCCCTTGCTCCATCTCCTCGTTCCCTGCGCCTCCTTTCCTTTTTTTTTTTTTCTTCACCTTACACTAACGATACGATGAAAGGTCCTCGAAAGCTCTTCCCAGTCCGTAAATCCACCGGAGCAAATATCTGTTCTCTTCTACGCTGCTCTTATCGTTGCTGCTTTTCAATCGCACATGTTTTTTTCTTTTTTTTTCCCCTTGCAGCTCACTTTTCCAACCCTCTTCGTCTTGGTCTGGTGCCTGTACGTTCTCGTCGAGCAAAATGAGTACGGCCATTGTTATTCTTCTTACCACGAGAAAATACGTAGCGCTATAACTGCATTTGCTCTTTCAACGAGCCAATATTCCAAGCTGAAATAAGCTTTTTAACTTCCAGAGAAAGGCCACCCCCTGATGGCTCCTTCGTGAACCCGAGATGAAAGACTTTATTTACGAAGTAATTTGAAATTTCCGTAACTTTAAGATTGCAAGTGCAATCTAAAGTGCCTTTTTGTTTCTCATCATTCTTGAATGGTTAATCCTCGATACCGGCAGAAATGATTTAAAGATTCAAATAACCATTAGTTTTAGCCAAACTTTGCTATACATATGTATACACTGAACCAAGAGAGGAAAAAAAACGTCAGTACACAGCTAGCATCGCTAGAGCATCATTATTTCGTTATACTGAGATTTATCATCTTTAATGTCTATCTTTTTTGTTGGTCAAGTTTTTCCCCTGGGATAAAATAAATTCTTCCATACGTGTATATTTGTAAGCCTCACCACCAGCCACTCTAGCAGTTTCAAGTTAAAGTTGGAGGAGGTAAAGATGTTAATTTTTTTAAATCCAGTTAAAATGCAATGGTACTTCTTGGCTATTAACTAAACCAGTGACTTCTGTGAAGTAGAAAGTAATAAAAATAGTATGAAAAGGAGGGTGAGTGAGCGAGGGGGGCCAACAAAAGGCTGGTGTTAAATGCGAGGAAGTGATAATATTTTCTAAGAATTTGCTTCGTATATAAGGTCATGCGAGGAAAAAGTTGGCCATTTCGGTGGTCTGGGTTGTTTAGACAAACTTTTTTTTTTTTTTTTTTGTGGTCTTCCAAAAGAAGTTATTAGCAAGCAACCAGTTGGCGAGTGTTACACGAAACGTTACCCTCTGGCACATTCATAAATAAAGTCGAAAAGTGTTATAGGTCCCAGAGAGGTCATTACCTTCTCCCTCCGCCCTTGGTCTCTTGTTGATTATGGACCGTGAATCAACGTGCAATAATTACCTCCATGACCTTTTTGACCTCCGATCTTGTGTGAAGTAAGGATTGAAATAAGCACCACGCGCTTGCTATACCTACAATTTAGGGGTAAAGGAGTACCACTGCTTCGTAGGTCGACTTGTTGGTGTACAAAAAAAAATTTATCATTTATCAAAAATTTATCAAAATATGAAGCCTAAACAATGTCATGTGATTAGTTGGTTGACGAAATATTTTAAAGTGGTCATCTTAAAATTCGCCAGTTTCCTCATACATATTGATTTTGTTGGTTTAGCTTGGAGTTTTAAATACTCAACCCATGAAAAACACAATGAATATGCTTATTTGCCGAAAAATAACAAACAAACAAAATTGAAAAACGTTGTGAAATTAAAATTGTTGGAACAAACGAATTCAAGGCGAACAAATCCAATTTGTAATCATCGCGTGAAATTTAAAATGTCGAAATCGAAAATTCAGCCAGATCCACTTTAGTTCTCATGTTTTTTCCCCTCCTACGATTCAACAACTTGAAATTGATCGACTCCGCGTTTCATACAAGGGGCGCCCGATAAGTGCTTTACGTTATTTGTTTGCTCAGCTCCGAGAAATTTGTATTGATTCGAAGTAGCTACCGAAAGGTGGCAAACAACGAGGAGGAAGAGAGAGAGAGAGAGACGAGCGGAAGGCGTGGGATAACGTTATGACAAAGCATCAGCGTTCCACCCACGTTCTAGCGAACCAATATCGCAATACTCACGATCGAGCCGTAAAATATTGTTCCGATGGGCAAAAGTAAGGATGCGTTGTAGGAATAGGCGAGAAGGGAGGATTTATATATATATATTACGCATGTACCAACCCTCAATTTTTTCCGTATCATACCATGATCAAATTTGATGATTGAAAGTAATAAGTTTACAACACTGGCTCTATCCGCAATGAAATTTAGTGAAACTTTTCATGATTTTGTTAACTATTGGCGATGTGAGACTAGTTAAAAATTCTTCATATGGACTTTAACGATTCTACTTTTTAATGAAAATATTGAGATGCGTTCAATTTTACATTAAAAATCGTATCATTTATCTCATGCTTAATAGTATATGACTTGTACAATGGCTAGTCATAAAAGTAAAATAAATGAAATTTTTGCTTTTTTAAAAAACATAACTTGTTAATACTATGATTGTTACGTGGTTAAAAGACTTTTAAGCAAAATCTCTCTTAAGTACCAAAAAAATTTTAATTTCCATGTTACGTAAATTCCTCGTAGCAAATCAGGGTTTATCAACCGACAGAATAATAAAAAAAAAAAAATTCACCACACACATGTATCAAGTTTTAACGTTAACTTTTAGGAGTAAATTACAGTGAAAAGCTTAATCAGCTCGTAGAAAAATACTTGAGGGAATTCTCGTGGGAAAGGTTCCTCGTATGACTACGCACTGCACAGACAAAGAAATTAACACACTAGTACAAAAACATTTGATCATTTTCTGGTTGAACATTTGGTCAAATTCCTCTTCTTTGTGAGGGTGAATTCGTGGTGCTTGTTTTTTACGTTTGCTTTTTCCAATGAACTTATAGTATTCATTACCACCAAAAAGTTCTTAGTGCTTTAATCTCAAAATTGTTTTCGAGTGATGACAAGAAAAAACTACGTAAGCATTTTATCCTAATAAAAACTTATTTCAATCATGCGAGTGGTGTACGGTCATTGGGTAACACCGAGTTTAAAAATACGGTAAAAAATAACTCACACAAACGTCGACTGACCTTTGTAACTCTTATGTCAACATAGCGAAGGTTCAGTCCAAGCAAAATGAATGACGAATTGTGGGAGTAGATAGTGTAGGTCATGAATATCGATCAACTCGTCCTTTAGTCGCGTGACAAAGAACTTGCAAAGCTTGCAGTAGTTGCACAATCGACAGCCTAAGATTGGCTACGACGACACCGGCGACGCCGATGTCAGAGCTTTGCACGAAGCGGATGAAGGAAGGAAGGAAGGCGATAGAAAGGATCTTCACAGTCGTTGCGTCCGTTCTATTGTCAGTAAGAAAATTCATGGAAATGCAAAGTCAAGGTATTTCCGAAGCTCTGGACGTGATGTGATCTTCCCTTCGGACAAAGGCTTACCTCTGGAATGATAAAAAAAAAAAAAAATGAAGGAATGACGTGAAAGAAAAAGAGAAAAATATGAAATTAACTATCAGTTCAGGCAAGTAAAAAACAATCTACTGGGATTAAATAAAAAATTAAAATTTCCAAATTACGCGTACTCGCGCGTGTTATTATCTAATTTTTACAGCAAACATTGAACTCGCTGATTATACTCTAGACTATCTTCAATTTCAAACCCCATATCAGCGACTTATGCTGAGTTTTATTTACATACACCTCTCGTCACTCCCTCGTTTAAGTTCTCAATAATACCTACCCACGAAAATGATGACTTTCCGACGTTGTAGCTGCGTACTGTCGTAAACTCCTATCCGTAGATTAACATTTCACGTCGCTTCGCAGACAAAACTTTATTGACCCTATCCACTTAAAAAACGCCAGCCTCTACTCTGAATTTAACATTGTAGTAATAAATTTCATTTTCTGTTGGTAAATAATTTGCCATTTTTCGGTTCATTTCACTAATACGAATTTTTGTACGAGTCCCCACGTCTGTTTAGATTTTATAAATACGGTGGCTTCTCTTGTGCATCGAAGAACCACCCCATGTCTTATCTCTTCGTTGTATTTATGGCCATCGATATTATTATTTTTGTTATTACACGGCTTTTATCTCCGATTCAATAATTGAGCACTAAAAATAGTCCGTATTGGACCATTAGCTACATGCTGTACATTAAGGCATCCTTGGTGTGGGACATTTGATACCTGGTGACGAGAAGACAATGAGCTGAGGTTGCTCTGCTGCAGCATTTTTTTCTCGCACCTGCTTCTCTCCCTTTGGTGCTCGCGATTTCACACGTCATGGCTTCCCTGAATGTCCACCCCTACTGCACGTGTGCAGATAACGCGACTTCCTCAGCGACATTTGTCAAACTGGATGAATTGTCATCCCGTCCCTCCCATCACTTGTTAACGTTTATCTGTTTCTCTCACTGTTTTCGTCTTTGTGGCACTGTGTCGCCGTACCTATGTCATTGTTCTCTTGCATACACTTTGTTGTTTACTAAGCTCCTCGTTATAATCATAGTGGCTTTGAAATTTCAGTTTACGTGAAGACTGACTGAAACTAAGCCCAACAATTTTTTGTTTTTAGGAGACTACAGCGATAGCAATTATCAGTGTACTTGATAATAGTACTACACTTGAGTACGAATATATTTTACAACATTAATTTATGTTGTACGTGGAGCATACAAACGTCATCAGAAATTCAGAGTAAAACGTGTTGAATAAATGAGCAATGAAAACAGGAGGTAACTTTTTTTCCAGATGAAACATACATCTTCATTGCGATGCCGCACAATGGCAATATGGAAATTTTTCTCGAACACTGTCTGCCTGTCCTGTTCCCTCTACTTTACTCGTTTCAATAAATAAACGAGGGATGTTTACAAAAAAAATTCGATTGAAAGTGGATGTTTTCTTTTTCTTTTGAAAAATATTTGTTTGACGTAAATTTGTTACTCTTCTTTTTCTCTTTGGCCGTACGTGTTGAGTACACGTGAAATATTGTACATGACACAGGAGGTGTATAAGTTTCTGTACAAGTAGGAACTGTTGCCGTTTAACATCGATCCTCCGCTCGATATGCCCAACCCGGTGGAGGCGGCTCGAAAACTTCGAGACTTTCACACCACCCACCCCTCGCTCCTACGGCAAAAATTTGTCATTTTTAAAGAAGTAAGCTTTGGAGACCTGCGCTCGATTTGAGAGCACGACTTTTTCCGCCCTCGTCAATCTTTTTAACTTCATTCCTTTCGCAAGACAAAAGAAGAAATTGGACAAAAGGATCAAATATCTGAGAAAGAGAGAAAGAGACACGGGCTGGGAAAGTCATCAAGAAGAGCTGGGACGAACAGGATGGAAGATGAATCATCTCGTTTTATCATAGTGACTCGCAAGCATTTTTCTCTTGCTCTTCTTCCTTGTTTGTACGTATTGTTATCTTTCAAGCTCTGTTCTTTTTTAAGTTTCATAAAATTAACAACCTCAATTTTCTTGATATCTTAAATTTTAATTTCCAGTGATGAACTGTAATTCTCTTCGATGACGTGTATCTAGACCCCATTTCGAGTGTTCCAGTGGTTTCCAGGAAACGAGCAAACTGAAACATCACTGAAATGATTTCCATTATCGAAAATGCTCACTTAAGCATCATTAGCAGTAGCACTACCACTATGTTTAACTTATCACATATCGTATTGTAATTTATTGAAATTGGCCATAGAATCGGACTCAAGAGTTTCTAGCTTATGTAAAATCTACGTAAGTTTGAAAAGAATTTTTAAATTAATCTTTGAAAGTTCTACTTCTGATCAAATTGCATTTTTCGTGAAATGACCCGAAAATGATTAAGTATGTGTGTAGCTCCAATGAGACATATAATTATTTTTTCATGGGGTGGTCACATAGTCATGTGATGCATCCAGACCACATCCGGTGTCATCCCACTAATCAAAAATGAGTTACGTAAATGTGTTATACATTTTTTTGTACAGTCCCGCAGAACTATTTTTTGATCGAATTCTCGGTGTTAAAGTACCGTCAACTATATCTGAATTACAAGTTTTCTTTCATCAGCTCGGATTAGAGTCGCCAACAAGTGAAAATGACATCGGTATTGATCACAATAGAGTTTATGCAAAAATAGGAGATTCAAGGGTGCGGTATCGAAGTAAGTATAGGAGCAGTAGCAGATGAAAAGCCGAAAGGGCCGCAGTAAAACGAGATGCCGGAGGAAGGCCTTCTCACGCAGAATGAACCACGTAATTCAGCGGCTTGGCTCGGAAAGTTGCGGTGCCCACCAACCAATCATCATTCCCACCCTTTCCCTTACACCCCACAAGTTGGACGCGTCGTAATGCGGATAGAGAGAAGTGACGCCCCACTACCTCATGCCACAAAGTTCGAGTGCACTTTTGCATATCTCTGTTTACAACAACTTTCTAGATGATCCCTTTGCTTGGAGCAATCGCGGGTTAAAAGCTTTTCTACAAACTCTCCCTTTCGTAAGGGATCCGGAAGCCTTTGACCCCCCGTTGTTTTTTGTTTCTATTTTTTTCATGCCAAATGAAAGGCCTGCACGAGAGAAGGGGGTTATTGCATTTCGCTTTGGCCAGGCAAAGGGGTGGAAGCAGGGAAGGGGGGCAATACAGTCACACACCGGAATTATCGGTTTCGCGACCAAAAGGTTTTTTACCGCTTCGAAAGGCTAACAGACAAAACGCATCATTGCCATTGGCAATGTTTTAAAAGTAGAGGAGGAATAACAGTTAACATTTACATGGAAAGTTTTTCAGAACCAATTTTTTCTGCTTCATCATCTCCCAAAATTGCATTACGAATCTTGTTTCGAAAAACTAATTTTGACATGCTTTGAAATGAAAAACCGACGAACCTCCATTCCATGAACCAATCTTCGCCGCAACAGCAACCCAAAGAGTACTCGTTTGAATAAAAAATATAAATTCCTAAAGGTACTCTGCTGCAGGTGCGTGTACTAAGTTGGTGGTAGAAAAAAAAGCAACTAGTCGGAAAATTCAATTAAAATCCTTGTATAATCCTCGAGTTGATCGGCTTATGCGGAGAGATAATATCGGAAAATCTGGATTATCTCATTCGGGGATTTACGAGGTTGCCTACGTAATGTTCACGGGGGCAAACCGAGTCGAATATCGTACCCGCAACCCCAAGACTTTTCGCGGCACTTGTACTGCTCTTTTCACGGCGTTTATACCTTCTTGCTCTCTCGTGGCTTATGCCCTCCTCTTTCACCATTTGTCGTGCTATTTGTTGTCTCTAGTCATTTTTGTCTTTGATGCATTTAGCTTTCGTATGCGAAACAAGTCATTGGCATGAAGAAAATTGTTTCTCGACTATTTATCACCTAATTAAATATTTCCTCTACATAAATTACTTATTCCAGTTTATCTGATGTCAGAAACGTTTGAGGTCAAATAAAAGTTTTGTTTTGTGCCAGTTAGTTAATTAATTATTTCACTGTATTATGATCAGTACATTGTGGGTGAATGTAATTTATGCGACCTTTATCTTCATTATTAAATGAATTAACCAAATACTTTTACAACTCGAGTGATTATATTGTAGCATAACGGATGCTGAATCTACGTTAAATAAAACTTTAATAACGTTTGTGTAAGTAAGTACAGCCATCCATATTTTACCTGCAAAATCTATACAAAAATAAAAAAAATGTGTTAAATTTTAATTTAAAGGAAAAAAGTCAAGCAAAAAAATTATTTCCAAAAGTTGACTTATTAATTTCTCAAACAAGAAATGTATGTATGATAATGATGAAAAACAACGAGTTGAGTTTACACAAAATGAGAAAAAAAGAGATAGAGTTGAAACGAAAAAAAAAAAAAAAAAAAAATCGTTTCGTGACGGCAGTAGCAGCAGAAGTAGCGCCATACGGAAGATAGAGCTTTTTTAAATCGCTTAAGTAAGCAAGATCCTGACGGATTGGGCTGCCTTTAGGACGAGCATAAAAGAGTTTTAAATCTCTCCAGCCCCTGGTGAGTCCCATCTTCCTTTTTTTCTGTTTTTTGACTTTCTCAAACTCTGTAAAAAGTCAAGTTGTTTGTGAAATTTTCTTCCATTGCTTTGCTCCCTTGTTCTCTTTGAACCGCTCCATCTCGCTGTCCTTCTTTTCGAAATTAATGTGATACATCGCTATTCTCCTTTTTGACCTTCGTTTCTGTCTTTGTGTTACTGAAAGTCATAATCTTGATCTCGAAATTTTTAATTTTAAGATGTATATGTGTTTGTCTCCCTTTCAGTAAATTTGACTGTCTCAAAACCCCGGAACTCCATCATTGTATCTGAGTTCAAGCTTGAAGTAGTTGAAGTAGTCATGTTTACACAGTATATCTATTCCCGTGATTGTGTCTTTATGTATACGTAATCGTCGATGCCTCTACACGAAGCACTTCAAAATCGGTTTATCCGCCTTCGAGTCGAGTTGAACTTTGACAACTTTGGAGTTGGCTTCGACGCGTTGGCTCAATCGTACTATGTAATTAACGCGTGTAATTTAGATACTCCAAACTGTATTGATCAAGGGCTTCAACTGAATTAAAGATAAAGAAATTTATTGTAAAGTAACACGTGAATAATGAGTTTCTTACTCGGGATAAATCCATTGAATAATCTGATAAATCAAATTTTCACCCATTGTATCGCCACTGTATGCTTTGGTTGAATTTCACCCCAACCGATGTAACGTGTTTTCATCCACTGGCAACTTTTTAAAGGCCCTGCGTTAGCCGAAGTTTGCGTCGTCGTCATTACGGCGAGTCACGGTACGTAATTATCTCCACGAAGAAGCTGGAAATCGAAAAAGTCGCTTTCTTTATTTTCACGCTGTCGATTACACCCCCCGCTGAGCCCTCCCCCGGGGCACACTGGCACATACACCCACCGGTGATTTCTCGTCGTCAGCAAAGTAAGTTCAAACTTTCCAAATTGAATCGCGTTTCCGAGACGCCGCGCCTCCTCCCAGAAGTACGTATATGAGTGCACGCTGCTCGAGAAACTCTGCCGAGTCAAGACATTTCACGCCCATTGGCCGTGCAACAATTAATGTGATCCCAGACAGACTCGAGAGACAACGGATGCCCCTTTTTTGTACTAGATTTTTCTTTTCTTCTTTTGGACATCCTCTACAATACCCTTTTTTCTCCTTTTTCACTATATTTATTGGACAACAAACAAATTTACCTGATGGGCTTGTTTATGATGGCGGTCGCAGACATGATTCACGAAAGTGCAAAAAAAAAAAAAAAAAGATTAAATCAATAAGAGTCCCACATGGAAATGCAACAATCCATCGTCAATAACAAAGTTTTGTGCGGTACCCTCGTCAAGTCGAGTTTCAAATGTCCTCGTGATGGTATGAGCTGTACTGATACCGATAATAAAACGTAAAAATTCCATGACCGTTTTATGCGAGAGGCTGTGCACTCTGAAGTCTTTTGGAGACTTCTGGAGTAGAATGACTTACAAAGTCTTTTTTAATGACTTCAAGAGTGAATAGCCTCTCGATTGTATGACCCTCTTCTCACCCATGTACGGGCATATGTGACACATTAATTTGGAAATGATACCCAAAACGCCCTCGCTAATCATCATCGGAGAACAAAGGCATGTATATAAATGTGCATCGACAAAATTTTCCAGCTGGCAACCTGCCTATCGTCGGTTTGAGAATTGAGCGACCACCACGACGATTCTGTCTACCGCGATAGTATCGTCAGCTGGGAGGACGAGGCTAGCCAAGCTCCCTATACTTTCACATCCCGGTCAGATCGTGTACCTAGTACCTACGCATGACAATCGAGCCGAGGGAGGCAAACGAAAAATCAATGCCCCTGCCGTACCGACCGAATGCTGCAGCTCAACCCCGTCCGATAAGTCATTCGTTGCGGATTTTTATTTTCGGTCGAGCCAACTCTGAAGGCCGGTTCGGAACTTTAGCCGCATGGGGGTGAGTATATTTGCTCGGAACATGACAATGGGCTGTTTGTCGTAACGTTTTTGGTTGAAGGGAAAAACTGAAGAGTAGTTTTTATTTATGTACACTGCACGTCCGATTTGAATTAAAAAGCATTCTTTAATTTTTACTCGCTTACAAATACAGTAATAATGTTGCTTGTGCGAAGTTCCGTTTTGTTTGATTAACGAAGAAGATTCACCGTTAGCGAGCATATATCTTGCGAAAAAAGGGACGCCAGAGATGGAGTAAACTGAAACTATTTTCGGACGGTATATAAAAAAAAAAAAAAAAAAAAAAAAAAAAACTTGACAGCTACAAGCTGCATGTAACGAATACCCAATATTTTTTCATTATCACCCTGATTCGATAGAGTGCACGTAAATACATTTAAAAAAATGGAGAAAAGAAAATAATCTTACGTCTAATAGATGTAAGTATTTTTCATCATAATTTTACGTTAACGTATCAACTTAATTACCGTATGCAAGTAAATGGCTACAAAGACAGATTTTCGCGCGTTCTTGTTGGTGTAGCTTTCCAGCAACTCTGCTGCAAAATCTGACTAATTTCGATCGAGTACAACAAGTATAGGTATATATCCTTGAAGTATACGTATATTTAAAGTCCTTCCTTACCAAGCAATGAAATTTCGAGTCCACAAAAAGTAGAGAAAACACGTTTTTCCCACTGGTGAATCCTGAGGTACCCAGTGTATGTATGTTCAAGCGCACGTATGTGCAACGTCAAGGGGTGGGTCAAGTGAGGGGTGGGGAACACTAAAAGGAGGATGAAAAGAAGAAGGTTGCTGCGCGCAATATTCCCTCGCGTTGTTGTACGTACGCGTTTCGCGAGTTGGCAGGACCGCCGTCGTTGGGCGACAGCTTGACAGAACATAAGCTCGCGACGTCGTTCTGGAAGCTTCTTTTCACTCCCTGCACTCCTGAATCCTGCCTCTACCACGGCTCGCTTAATTCTTTCCTCTCTCTCTCTCTCTCTCTCTCTCTCTCTCTCTCTCTCTCTCTCTCCGACACGTTGCCTCTCTCATCGTCTTTTCTGTCTGGAAGTTGAAGTTTATAAGATGCCTCGAAAGTGAGTGTGTATCGAGGGGTTCGAGGTAAAAGAGACGAGCGCAATAAAAGTATATATATACACACGTACAGAAGAGCGGAGAAAATTGGCTTCTGCGGGAGAGCTCTTCTTTTTTAAATAAAACATTTTTTTTCCCTCCCCCTCGCTCTCTTACCCCATCGTAGAACTGCGTACAGCTTTTCGAGTGCTTAATATTGAAACTTTTTCTTTTTTTCTTCGGATAAACTGAGTTGCTTGCTCCTACTTCCCTCCGTTTCAACAGAGTATTTATTGGTAAATAACACACACGCGTTGAACAAAAAAAAAACACACACACATCTTGAAAGTGCTCTCTCGTGAACTCGCGAACTCGCCTACCATCCGTTATCTTTAGTCTGCCTCGTCTCGGAGCAACTTACGCGCACTACACCCTCGTTGCGAAGAGAATGAATGATTAACAAGTTTGTATTACAAACCCCCGGAGCCGGGCTCGAAAAATACTACGTGGTAGTAGGACCCCACGCGGAAGAGTAATCGTCCAAGGTAGCTGTAATATCGAGCTCGAAATTTTCGCAAATACCGCGGCAGCGTGGCGAGCTCTTCTTGACTGCAGGGTCCCTTTAAAGTTTCGCTCGAGAAGAAATGACGATAAAACAAAGAAAAAAAAAAAAAAAAAAAAAAATTGTTACGAGAGTCGAGATGAATTGCCGAGAGACGACAAAAAATAATAATCAAATCTCGGAAATAGGTGCGTATGGAAAGGAGAGGATCACATAACATAGGATGGCTCGAGATGTGGAGAAAAAGCTCCTTCGCGAAAGGTGCCAGATTTTATCACCCCCTGACAGGCTGCGTGGTAAATGAATACCCCGTTTTCGTGAGCATTAGCTCGTCGAGGAGGTATAGGTATACGTATAGGTACAGGCAGAAAGAGAAGAAAAATGTCGAGGAGGGGCGATGTATAGTTTAACGGGCCGGGTGCTTTTGATTTGAGGCACGTAAGAAAAGCAACCGACGCTCCATCGTCGGCGGGTACATTGAAATCAGATACCTACGAGGAGTGAGGGGGAGTGCGTTAAACTACGGCTCTCTTCGGCTCGTGATCCGTGGATGTGCCGCGCCCCAAGAATACGAAACGAGAGAACCCGGGGGGGGGGGAGACGAGGAAGAAGAGAAAAAATACACAAGAGAGGGAGAAAGACGGCTCGGGAAATGGGGATAGCAGTTGCCCGCCTTCTCGGCTTTCCGGGGTCCATGCAGTTAACAGTGCGAAGGAGGTGGTGATGGGGGGAAGTAATTTAAGAGGCGCTTGAAACACGGGCGACGAAAAGCAAGTTTTGGTCGTTGTCGTTGCTGCTTGCGTTGTTTATTACATTTTAAATGGCGGAAGTAATGACTGAGCCGCACTTTTTCCTCACTATGGCGCGTGCCGTGGGAAGACAAAAAAAAATAGGGTCGGTGGGGGCACGACGCCCGCCAGTTCGGAAGGGTGAAAGCCTGGCTGTTCTTATTTTTCGTGGAGTTGGGGAAAAACCTGAGGGTTCAGGAGGGACACGGTTAATTCCTGAATTTTCGATCAAAGTGGATTCTCCAACGAAAGTGTTTTGGTTACAACAAATTTAATCACAGCCACGTAATGACAAGATGAAATTGATTTTGTTTTTTTTTTCCGATCTCCTCCATCCCAAGTACGATAAAAGTGGGAAAAAATAACACGCTCTGATTTGATGCTAAAAAAGCAGTGCTGAAATACCTGAAGTTTCGTTTTTCCATGACAAAAAATATTTAGTATATTATTGCTACCCTCGTAATGGCAAAACCATTATTAACTGTATCTCTTTTTTTCCCCCTGAGTATTTCTAATCTGCACAAAAGATACTTCAAATAAACAGCTATATTTTCAACTGTTAATGAAAAAAGTCGAACAACTTTGTACTGACACCTTGCCATTGGGTAATGTTTATTTTTTTTTTTTTTTTTTTTTTTTTCAATCGAAAAAAAGATACACTAAAGATAAACTTGTCAAAAGTAATCGTTATTTTTCACTCCAGGAATGCCAAGATAGTAAATGCATCGAATAACGTTACTTGTCTATTAGAGCTCGAGCAAACAGGAGGCGGTAAATTATTTAGGGGATTGTCAAACTCGTCTTCCAACGCATTAAGCCCGATTACCCTCGAGACTAATTCGAGCTTTCGACTTGATAAACTAATTTTAGACCCACACAATGAATAAGCACACCTTGAGTGATCGCAATGAACGAAAGTTTATTTACACTTGACGTGGAAAAGAAAAAAGATGTTCCCCGACGATCAACGATCAACTGTGAAAATACAAGAAATCAAAGAGATTTAAAATGAGAAAAAAGCTCCGTTGTTTGAAAATCCCGTCTAAAGGAAAAATAAGGATAACACTTTTCTGCACACCTAATTATAGTTTACGTCTGTGCGTGGAATAATTTCTTCCTGCGCTGAAACCCCCCCTCGCACAGTTGGAGCTTCAACAGCGCAAGACCCGATAAGTGCGGGGCGTATTCGTTCGTTGACTTTGACGATGTGTACAAACGCTTAATTCAAGTCGGAGTAAAGACAAATTTGAAGTAACTGATGATGGGGATGAAGAAGAAGATATTTGGCAACTGTGATATAAGGAGTGAGGTCAGAGGTGACGGGGCGTAAAACAAACGTGGTTGGGTATCACTTGTACGTTTGTACATCGTTGCCGTCAGAGAGGTACAATCAAGGCCTCTCCCATGCAAACGCCGTCTTGCGTTTTCGATCTGCATTACAATGTACACGACGCTCGGCCTGCGGTGGCCTTTGAGCAATAATCCCGTCCCTTTGTCAGCTTTCCATATCCCCTCCTTCTCTCCAACTTGCTCCGACGAAAAAAGGCCCCCCTAACCACTTGTCTACTCTCGTTAAGTGGGTGTACGGAGTGCTGGAGTTGGTATTCGTTTGGATGCCACGCATATCCTCGGAAATGACACGCTTACGCTTTTGAAAGCGGCGCGACGCACCCTTGCGAGCAATTTACGTGAAAATAGATTTTTTTAAAATTTTTTTTAAATTAAAAAAAAAAAAAAAAAAAAACACGCTAAGAAGAGAGACGGGGCGTTCTCGGGTGGGCATCAATAACGCTCTTTTTATGCAATTTGGCCTAGTTCGAAAGCCCCGGCCGAGGGAAGGTGGAAGCCTCCTCCCGAAGCAACCACCGATCATTCGTACCTGCTCTCACGGAGAGGGGAGGGGATGAGATTCTCGGGGTGCAAGCAAGACTTGATTTATTTGCCGGTCGTTATTTCCTCTCTCTCTCTTTCTCCGGCTCGCTCGTTTCCCCGCGGCGTCTCGAAAAATATCGCCCGTAGGGAGGAGGCCTCGAGAAATCCCACCGTCCCGTTTTGTCGGACGGCTGGCCCACTTCAATAATATTAAACGAATAATTGGACCTACCTTCGAGTTCCAACAAGAAGCAAAGCTCCCCTCCGCTTTACCGAGAATTATAATCGACGGCCCCGGCCTCGCCGAGTTGAATTGCCTCTCCCTTATATTGTATACGTGCTACATACATATAAATAAGCATATCGTTCCGCTTTATACCTCTCTCTCTCTCTCTCTCTTTTCGTAAAAACGTGAGCACAACGATCCCATCACCCCTCGATCAAATTTGCGCGGCAAACATTGACTTTGGCTTCGGATGTATATATAGGTCTACGTAGCTTTGATACTTCGCATCTTATACACGCCCATCGTTGGCACAAGTACGATACTCTCGGTCCCGAGCCCTGCGATAAAACCGTCTACCTACACCGAAGAAACAAAGGAAAAACTTTTGCGTGGCCTCTCCCTCGCGCATCTCCACGTTCGTCATTCGCATCCCCCGGAGCATGGGCTCGGCAATGGTCATTTTATTATACCATCAACGGCAAAGACCCCGCTTTATTAGGATTTTTTATCGCCAAAGGCGCTACCCACCCTTCCCTACCCCCTGTCTTTTTTACCTACAAAGTCAAAGCTGTACGTGTGGATACGCACTTACAGCGAGCTCGAACGCATTATTCCTCGGAATCCGGCAATCCACACAATTGGTCGGTCGTGCTTTCTCACGTCCCTCCTCGTATTCACGTGCGCACACGTATACTCAAGCGTGTACAACATTTGTATTTGCATCCCGTTCATTTGCATCGCTCTCTATAGCGGTCGGTCGGGTGGTACGTGAGAGGCCAAACTTATTGGGCTCATTATCGCATGTTGTGCCTCATTCCTGGCCAATGAGAGAAGTATATATACCCATCAATGCTCATTGCTTTTGCGTGGCGTAAAATTTGGGCGTCTAATGATACGCTCGATACGCTCTCGAGAATGCTCAACCCTGTTAATGATCAGGGGTGGGTCTTGGTGTACTGTTTCTGCCTTCGCTATAGATCGGTTTTATACCCACTCGTGAGAGCTTCCATCGAACCGTAAAGGGTTTCTGCATCACGATGCGAATTCCACGTTCGTTCGCATAAGTACACACATACACACACACACACACGCGCACACACACACACACACACACACACACACACACACACACACACACACATATATATATATATATATATATATATATATATATTTATTTTCTATCTCGCATAGGGCTCTTGTCCCTCCGCTAGTGCGACCATCAACTGCGGGGGGCCGAAAACACGTGGACACGGGTATAAGGACTGGAGAACGCATGCGTGGGACGACGCCGTGGGCCGTGGGTGCGAGCGAGCGAAGAGAGAGATTACAAATATATACGGACGGCGTGGGGACGTTTCTTGGCTCCAAGATCAGTCCGCATCAGGCGGGTGGCTGAGCCTGCAGCCCAAAGTTCGGTAACCCACACCCACGTGAAATATAACTCCCTTACGCGCATCTTCCAATGTATCCTCGTTACATTGTTTCGTGAGTGCAGCTTTTTTTGCCAATACTTTTCGTCACCGTCGTCTTTCCAAGTTGTCGGAGAAAAGTACGTATCGGTATGATGACTGTCTCGCTCGTCCTGGCGGCCTACTGTCTCGTCCTTCTCGACGCCGTTTACTGTAAGTACCTCGAAATCGTCCAGTTACTCATCGTCCCGTATACCTTATACTTTTTACAATTACTTTCGAATGGGTCATCATGACTACATATACATACTGAGCGCGTAGTGCACCGCTCCCTAGGTGTACGGACGGCGCGCAAATTTAAATTCATTTCTACGTTGCTAGGGAGACAACTTGAGCGCATTCCCAAGGACAAGTTTACTAATTGCCCGTGCGCGCCAGTGCGGCTTCTTTTTACCACCTTCCCTCTCTCTCTCTCTCTTTCGGCTGTTTACCTGCTTTGCAGTGTACGTGTATACATGCACACGTCCTCGCGAGAGTGTTTGCCATCTGCAAAGAGGAAACTAACTCGGAGGCGTGGGGTATAGGTACACCTATATGCACGATGCGTTACTTTCTCTCCCTTTCGGCTCTCCTGCCAATGTCCATAAGCACGTGTGGGGGGCTGTTGTATACCTGCCCCGCACAACTGCTCCCACCCCCGCCGCGGTTATGCAAACAGCACAACAGTACACAAGTATAACCGCACGTACGTACGGGGTGCCCTTTGGCACGTATACACTCCTTTCTAAACTTCAATTCACCACCGTACTATGTACAACACGTACACAGCGCGCCACCGCACCCGTTTCCCATTACTTTACTCCGACAACTGTAGGATAAGTATCATTCCTCGCCATCGCGCGTAATCGTATTTACATAGAAGGGGTGTATTTACTTATAATTATTCTTTTTCCTGTCTTTGTTTGTGACTCCTCGTCAACGCTGTCGCTGCTCCAGCACGACTGCCAATCTGTATCGGATGTAGTACATGTGCTCCGTGTACCTATGAACACAAACAAAAGTACAATGTGACTTGTTACCGGGTTTCCGGACCCTGCTGTTGTTTGATTTGATTTTTCTTTTGTCATCCCATCTTTTTTTTTTTTTCCCCATCAAACGTATGTATACTTTCTCTTCTCTTTTCATGCGCTCGTGATTGCTTTTGCTTCATACGTTTTTCGCGCACCCAGCCTAAACGAGATTTTCTTACTATATACACTCACCGACGGTCATTACGACACGCGTGCCTCGTTGCAACGAGTCAAGTTTTAAAGTACATTTTCTACCCTTGGCCGTTATAAAAAGCGTTGTCGAAATCTGCCCCCAACAGGCGCACCTCGTCGATAACCTTCATTCGGAGGCTTTGTTTTTTTGCATCCTCGCCTGCGCTTTTTTATCTTCCCTCCATCCTTCCTGCACAGCTTGGAAAGTTCGATGCAGAGCCGGCGTCTTCCTCTCCTTCCTCCTCCAGTATACAATGACATAACTCTGCTGGTGCTCCTGTTGTGTAGCCAATCTCGTTTCACGTCATTCCAAATCTTGACGGATGACTTGCCCGGCCGATTTCTCCTACCTTGTACATGGAGCGCATTATAGAAGTTGCAACAGTGGCAGATACGTACAAGTACGTATGGTGGTGTTGAGATGCCGGATAACCTTTCGTCGTTTTGTTTTCGCAATAGGCGGAATAATAGGCGGGTGAACTGATTTACATCGCCAGTGTCCGCCGTAGATGACAATCAGGTGTATAAGCTCGTTCATTTGATTGTACCACGGGGGACAAAGTATACCGCTATCAACCCATTCGGGCACCTTCGCCCCCCCCCCCTCACCCCCTTTACTATGCACCCTCGCTCTGTACAGTGTACGTAAACACGGAGAAGGGTATGTACTGTAAAACTCAATTGGTAGGCCGTGTCCGTCGAGTTATATTGATTCTTGATAATTAATTTCAGCGCGTACAAGTACTGAGGCCAATGTTCAACTCTGTTATATAACATACGCCAATAACAAGAACAACCGGCGAACAAGAAGTCATAATGACGATGGAGTTATCCCGCAATTAAAAGTTTTTCCCGGTTACTTGAACGCTACCTTCGAAGCCGGGCTTGCACAGGCTATATATATGTATATATGTACGTATTCGTGCGTTGGGCCCTTCGCGAATCTTGAAAATTAAGTTTGATTACGTAATTACAGGCTTGTCGCGTCGCAAAGGGGTGGGGATTTCCATTACATCTTTGCTCTCGTAGCGCACTTTTTTCTCGTGTTCATCCGGGAAATGGCTTGTCGTCCGCGTGTGTATTATGCAAACGGTGCGCGATGAAAGCACGTATATGGAACATTCCACCGAGTCTTTTTTTTTTTTTTTTCATTATTGCTTATCTAGATGGAGAAGCCTGTAAAAGTTCCAAAATTCAAATTGCACGTGCAAACAGCAACGTTTAGTTGAAACTCAATTAGATTCCGCGCCTCTGCCGGTGCCGATTTCCTTCGTCAAAAGTAAACTGCTCGCGAGTACTGCGGGTCTTATGATTTACCGTGAGGCCAAGTTTCCCTCACCATAATATTTTCCTCCGATCCACTTGTCGAAAATTTCGCTCCCGCAACTTGTGTGCACTATAGCCAACTGTACAAACACACGAGTCGCTTCAAAGCCATGGAATAGCCTACTTTTGTTTCCAACATTTTCCCGCGAAACTGCGCCAATCATAAGTAAGTACGCAGCCTTTGGCGGAATGATCCGTGTACGCGCGCAAACTCCCTATGCTCCCGAGAGCCGGATCAGCAGTGCTCGACCCCCTCACCCCCTTGCTTCCAGCGCTGTCCTGATTTAACACCCGTCATCCCGCGGACCCTTTCTTTCTCACTCCGCAGCTTTTTAGCGAAATTGCTTTGCGACTCGGCTCTCCCGGTTCATAATTTTCGTCCGTGTACGCCCCAAACTTATATTTTTCATTCCTCCGTTGGACCTCAAGTTTCCCTAATGGATTGAAAATTGTTTCCAATACAATGTATCCCAGATGGACAATCACCTTGAATGCGGCGAGCTCGCAGACTTGGAGAATTTCGACCAATGTGTACTGTTACACCCCTGCAACGAAAAATTGCGAGTGCAGCGATCCCCGCATACCCGAGCCTCTTAAGCTCGGGACGACAAAGACGGTGTTCGAATTCTTCTCCGTCCCTCGGATTCGTGTTTCTCGGGAAATACATTGCCGTAAGACTTTCATCGTTGTTATCCCTCCCACTGTACGGAGTGTATACGCCATCCCTCGGGCATAAATCCATTAGGAGGCTCCGGTATTCCTGACTGGCCGGAATCGGGAGAAAGAGACGAGGGGAAAGACAAATCGAGGATCCTATGTGTACACGTTGGCCGTCGTTCAAGCGGCCGATCCTCGATGATACGAAAAGCGAGGCGCGTCTATACTAGTACCTACGTCACATGGACACCCTCTCTTTTTGCCCATTGCATACATCCGTAAAAGGTGAACCAAAGTATTGTATACCTATTTATTTATTTATTTTTTTTTTTTAACTTTTTTTTTGTTTTCTTTTTTCAACTCTGCACTTTACACGGATACGCTTAGAGAAGAGGAAGGATAAAGGAAAAGATGGGTGGTGACGCAATGAGAGAAATGTGTTTGCACACTGGAGCCCCGCCAGATAATCTGCGACAATAAATTCCCTACCCTCCCTCGTCTGGTCCTTTGCCGCGTGTGTGTTTGTCCACGTGTCCATGTGTGTGGTTGTATACCCATGAACCATCGGTTCTCGTCTCCTGTAAGTGTACACGTCGAGGCTAAGATATCTTTCGCACGACTGGACCCAGTAATACGTGTGTATTCGCACACCCACGTGCACACGACTCTCCCCCGCCACCCCTATCAGCGAACCCCGTAGTCGGGGCGACGACCGTCGATAATGCACTATCTTTTTTTTTTTCTTTTCCTCTTCTTTTCCACCACTTTGTTTGCCTTGCCGCAGCTCGTCGCGCATTCCTCCTACTCTTCGAATTTCCAGGCTCTACTCGCTTTCTAGGGCCACACGATGTTCCGGCGTCTCGGCCAAGTTGTACACCAGATAAAGTTGAGCGAAATTTTGCCGTGAATGTTAATGTAATGGAAGGTATTTTCCAAAACCCGTGAATCGTAAGAGGAGGAGGAGGTGGAAGAACACGAGAGGGGGGGAGAAACTTTCTCGCCAACAAATTTTTACAACTCGTGTGTAAATCTAAAAAATCTACCGAGGGCTGCAAGCGCTGTCCTCCGTTCAATGTGTATAAGATTGGAGGAACCCCGAGAACTTTCCAATTCGCCCCAATGAATACCCAAAAAATATACATTAGGCCCCTCGGTGGTGATAATAATAATAATAATTATACGGCAGCCCGTTGGAATGTATGTTTTATGCATAATATGTAAACGCGGGCTCCGAGACTGTACTCCCCGAGCCCGAGTTTACCCATCCAATCTGAATCCGAGCCGTCAAACTACGCGCCCAGCCAATCAATCAATCGGCCCGGCTCATCCATCCGTCTTCCTGGGCTCGATTTTTCCTCCCCCCCCCCTCCTCCTATTGTTTCCACCGTCTCGTCTGGGTACACGTATACTCTTTGCCCAAGAGAACTCGGCCGAGACGGGGGGGGGGGGTGGGGGAAAGATTACCTCTTACTCCTTTGTGCGCGGGGGAGCGAAAAGAAAGGAAAATGCACGGCTGAACGGGCGACGAGCTCGAGCGAGCCGTCGAGGAAAATTCGATTGCGAAATATATAGAGACGGAGCGCCGGCGGTCGTCGTCGTAGTCGTCTTTGTAAAGTAATAGTCAGAGCCGAAGATTTAGCGGGTGGAGAGAAGGAAGAGGCCAACTGCCTGAGAAATCAGTCCCCCCCCCCCCCGAATCGCTTTACATAGCCGGCGAAAATTCACCCAAGCCTTTTTTTTCTGATTTCGCTTCGTTTCCCGTTCCCCTTTTTTTTTGTCCCCCAGTAACCCGATGCTCTCTTGGGATTTTCAGACTCGATGATATGATGGTTGTCACGTTGTTGACCCGTGCACCGGGAATAGCCGTTGGGCGTTGTAATACAACGACTCCCAATGATGCACTACAACGTTGGGAGGGGGGCAAAATTGTACAGCGAATATTTGAGCCAAGTCAGCTTATCGCTCTCTCACGTTGCCGGTGCTGGTGTTTACCGTGGCGTATATTAGGTCTGGGCTGCATTTGCGTAAGCCTTTGCGCGCGTTGGAAGATTTCGCGTTAAATCTACTCGCAAAGCTCCTTATAACGGCGCCTGCAAAGTCTGGCTTCAACATCATTTCTACAAACGTTATATAATCCGCTTTTATGCTTATTTTTCGTTGTTTATTTTTCTCTTTCCCGCAACTTTCCCGGTTTTACGTTCATTCGAGCAAAACAAAGACAAAAGAACAAGCCACCGAGCAAAGCTTCGGGCTATCAATGCGCACGCTAGTGTACGGCAAAATGATCATTAAGCGCACAAGCAGCAAGTAATGCAATGATTTTCCGCAAGTTATAATACAAGTTTGGCCGTCGTTCACAGTGCGTTGTGGTATTGGCACCATCAACCTCTCGATTCCTCGTCCAGCCGCGTTTCCCCATTTGGCTGCCAACGAGAGAGAGAAAAAAAAAAAAAAAAAAAAAAACAAAGCGCAACAGATGTCAAGTATACTTGCGCTTACAGTATTTTCATACCCCACCGAAGCCCCCCTACTCTTGTTTGGGCGCAAATTTGGTTTCATACTTGTCAAACCCAAGGCCTGGTATCCCTTCGCCCTTCGGACTATACTCTACGCACAGCATCAGCCCGATGAGCTATATTATTGACGGCATCGTCACTTGACTTTTCGATACCGAATGAGGATTCCTTGTGCCACAAACGAGGTTTCATTATTTCGCAATAACGTCCAAGGGACGTTTCTATGAGCCTCGGCAGCACCGTGAATACCGACGGCAATCGCAACCTCGAGAGAGCCCACGTATAAACAGCATCACTGGCGTGAGCAGAGAGAGAGAGAGCTCCTCTCGCACGGTCACGGGGTGTGTTCTGGATCGAGAAGGATACACCTACGTGTATGATATATATGTACCGAGGGGTCACGGTAATGAGGACAAACGAAGTGGCCCAATTACACACGCGGTGGCGTCTCGCGCGTGTATGAGCCGTTTGGACTGCTTCATGAGTTATTCATGAAGACGAGGGGAGAGAGCCAGGAGCAGTGATCCCCTATTCCCCCATGTTTCCCCCATATTGTGGGATTAATCGAGCGTGTGATCTTTTTTTCTTTACTCTTGCGTCTCCGGTCGCGCGCCGATATAATATATATGTGCCACCTCTCGTTTGTTCAGCCCCCGACAAATAATACCTACCTCCTTGAGACGCGAAAGATATATATTTGCTTCCAACACACGCAGTGATATGGTTTCGATGCTCGTTACCCATGACGCCAGCTGCTCCTCCTTGTCCTGAAATCGGATAGCTATAGCGATCGCAAAACTGTTTTAAATTATTTATCCGTACACGCCTAATGGGTGACTTTTCTTTTCTTTTTTTTGTTTTTTTTTTCTCTTCACACGGGCGTATATTTACGTACGTGTGGGGATGCAGCTCGTGCGATGTAAATTCGATTTGTAGGGAGTTAAAATCCGGGGAAAACATTTCCCGAGGAGAGGTTTCGCAAGGCAAAGCCTGCCAGTGGAGGAGGGATTTCGAGAAACGTGTATGGCGGTGCTCTCTTTGCACGTAGCGCGTACGTGCGCGTCGATACTTTGCTTCGTTCCGTCTTCCTGTTAACTCTTTCTCTCCCTCTTTTTTTTCTTCTTCTTTTTTTGCCTTTTCCGATCTATATATACACCATCTCCGACTGGTAAAATAGCAATAGTAATAACACAACAGTGGTTGGAATGACAATGGAAAATCCCCCGCGTATACGTACAATAGTTTTCCGCGAAAACTCCCGAGAGCGCGCCAACTTCCTCCACAGCTCTGCGAGGAAAGAAAGTGATAAGTTGTGGCTGCGAGTAAAAAGAGCACGAATCATGGGTTTTATGAGTTTACTCGTATACGGGTTTTTCATATACATATATACGCGGGTATACGAAGGGCGATGGATGGCTCAAATCGGAGGGGGGCCATATGGCCACGGTTCGGCTTAATGAGGGAAACGACTGGGTGAAAAAGGAGTAAAAAATACACCAAAAGAGCCAAGAAGAGGTGGGAGTAAACTTTTCTCGACTTTCGTTTCGTCGGCCTTTGCATTCAAATGAGCAGGCGCGCGGGTGTAGGTACGTGGAAGAGGCAAATCAGGAGGCAGAAGGCCACGGACGGCTATTGGCGATGGACGGAAAATGTTAATCTTCGAGGAGTAGCGCAAAGACGAGGGACAGTTGAGCTTTTTTTCACTCTCGAGGGATGAACAGTAGCCCCGGTATTTATACTTCCAGGGATAAAACGGTCGTACCGGGCGAAACGGGCACCGCGTGATTGATCGCCCGTGGGGATGCGTGGCAGAAAGGAGCAGCGACGCGGCTTGTGGTTTTGGCCTTCGCGCTTCGGCGAGCGATGACCCGCAGCGCCTCGATTTGGCCGTGACCGAGGTGTAGCGTCGCTTGTATAGCCGTGGTCCGTCCGTCTGATACTGAAATAAACGCCTTTTTGTCGAGAGCCGAGGAGTAAAGGCTGTCAAAGTTTAATTTGCAAATGATCGTATGATCATGATCGAGGCTGCCGTCGAATCGAGTGCCATTCGAACTATAAATTATTAGTTTACAAGAACAAGTGTAGTTGAGTTATAAAACGGAGCAACAAAATAAAAGGTTTCTCGATTTTTTATAGCGATATTTTTAGGTTCAAACACCAAACAAGCGTCATCAATTGAAAGCATCGAACGGAAGATAATGAGCATCCGCTATTCGAAAGGATTATGAGGCGTATGTAATGAAGTAAATAATGTTATTCCAATAGTGATAGCTATGTTACTTGGTTTAAAAAAAAACTACCAAATATTTAGTGCATTTAGAGACAGGGTAAATTTGGGGGGGGTCAGGGTAAAGGTTGGCATAGGAGCGACATTTTTGTAGGGAATGTAATATCAAGTAGCCAGAAAAATTTGAATAATTACAAATATTGGCCTCAATAAGCAAGGTACGTTGAATCAAAAGCCAGAATTCCTTTAGAAAATATCGATGCGATACGCGTCAAGTTAGTAACATTTATAATGAGCACTTAAAGTTCCATACATTTCTAGGTTGAGCATTACCTACGTGTATAATACGTGGGTATCACTACACGCACTCGGTGATACTTTTTTAATGATAGGCCTGCACGGGACGTACCGAAATGTTGGGATTCATTTTTGCTCCCATCAGTGGCTATCTCGTATTCTCATCCCCATCCTGCCCGCATAATTTTGCTGAAATTCTCCTTTCAAAAATAATGCATATCTGCGATCTGTAGTTTTTTTAATCACACCATGGACACACGTGTGAACATTTTTTCCATATCTTTTTCGTTTGAGTAAAAAGCTTTTAAAACATACATATATTTCAAGTTTGACGAATTCAAGTAGAAGCGCTGAAAAGCCGGTATTTGAAAAAAATATTTTACTTACAATCATTGAAATCTTCGTTATTGATAAAAAGTTTTGCAAAGAGGACTAATCGTTCACGAAAATTGTCAACTTTTTAAGAGGGAAATGTAGTGGGTGAATTAAAAAAGTTCCACCCCCCTTGATTGGGGTTGCCCGATACCTAACTCTGGTTACGCACCACCCCCCCGCTCATCCGTATAATTATCTATCCACTTACCTCGATCACAGACGAAAGCAGCTATATCAGCGTCGTGCCCTTCGTCTGTTCAACTGCGATGCATCGTCACTTCCATTAAACGCCAGAGAGGCTTATAATAGAGATACAAAAGGCTGCTGGGCACTTTGGGCGCTTCCATTAAATAATTACGCCTAAAATAACGCGCAGCTGGTCAAAGAGGAAACCGAACTCAAGAGGCAGTACCACAGAGGGCGGCCTTTGTCCATCCAGGCGTGCTCTCTTATGCCGCGTATATAGCTCCTGACGGACGATGGAAACGCTCGTGGCAGGGAGCTTCTCGAGACGACAAAACCTTTTCATACGCGGTGCTGAAAGGAATGCCAGAGTTATCCGTTCACGTCGCAACTTCTTCGTCTTTTGCTGGAGAACGCCGACTCGACGTTTCTCATGCGTCTGACTAAACGTAGTGTTTTTCCCTTATCAATGCAACAACGGATCTTATGCCATCAAATACGATCAAGCTGAAAGTAGCCAACACATTCCATGTCGTTTAAAAAATACACTAAATCTGCCTGTAATTGTTTATTACGTACGTATAACCTACAAAGCAAACTAGTCATCGTGCTTGTGGGCTGATTGTCAACCGGGCGAATAGGTTATTTTCTAGTCGCACGGAGTATACGTTTTTTTTTTTTTTTTTTTTTTTTCCAAAATTACTTATGCTACTAACTATTAGACGATTTGTACAGTTGGCAACGAAACTCTGAGACAAGTGACGGGTACGTTTTACAATTTATCTGATATTCGTTATTAAAGTAAAACACTGCTAAAAAAAACTTTGAAATAACCTCAAAAATATTTAACTAATGGAGTTGTTGCCCGACGTGTCATCACCACTAGGTACTGCATCCATTTAATTAATGCGATCTCATTACAGAGAAATGAGCTCAGTGCACACGCGTGGGTGTAGCACGTGGATCCTCTGACGCGCAGAAAATTGAACTCCTGATTGAATCTTTTACCCCCTCCATCGGGCCCTTTTCACGGAAACGTCGCGCTATATGAGTCGCCCCCGTTAGAAGGGGAAGGGAAATAATACGATTTGCGGGGGCTAAATCGTTTATCGGCTCCCTCGCGATTGGATTAACAAGGGTTGGTGTCCGCGTGGCTCTGTCCGCTGATAATTTCCAATCATTTGTGAGGAGCAGTTTATTTTGCGCTCGATCTTGACGTGGAAAAAAAACATAGAAAGACAGAAGAGAGTGAGACTTCAACTGTCGATCGAAGAAAACTAAATTATTGTTTAGAAATTTGTAAGGGCTTGCTACTTTCTCACCCTCCCACCCTTGCTCCCATTACTCTCGAGTTGGTAGTTTAAAAGTTTGACTGGTCCTCGATAAAATCCAATGGATATTAATAGGAGGAAAACGTATCACTGTTGGCATAGACAGTATATTGATTATACGGAAAAACTTGGGTAAACACGCAATTTGAGTCTTTGAGCTCTGCCCGGAGGAAAAGATATGAAGAGCAGGCCCCTTAAGCATCCCTGTAAGAATGATAAAGGATCAGGCGCAAGGAGACATTCGAGTCAAAGAGTTTGGGATGAGTTGAGAAAAAACGGCGGGCGGGGAGAAAAGGGGCGACGAGTTTTTCACTTTACCTTCATAACTGGAAAGCGTTGAATATTAATGCCGGTAAGCACGACGCCGACGACTTTCCCGACGCTCTGGCCGAGAGGTCGGGAAAAGTAAATGAGAAAATTATAAAAGTGACTCTGTAAATTATCCATCCCCGAGACGCTATTGATTTTTTTCTTCACCTCCGCCGTCAGGGCGCCGCGCCGCTGCTGCCAGCTGGCTTTAATGGCGCGGATATTTTATACAGAAACCTTCATTTCCTCTTTCGCCTCTTAGAAGTACTTATTAATGGGGGGGTCAGGCATTTTTTCCTGTTGGCAGATGTTGGACATTACATGCAAATTAACGACGTTTATCTTCTAGTTGGGAGTTTAAAGTTTACGCTTACAATTGTCTCGATTGGTGTCCTTGTTATCACTATATAGGATTTCATCGTCGTATGGTGCATGAGTTGTAGACCAGGCGTGTGCCAAATATGGTCCACTGTTTCCAAGGAGCCCATTTCCACATCAAATCATTTAAATTTTCTAAATATCATACCACAGACGTACGGTGCGAGTGACAGAAGACATTTAGTCAATACAACAACAAAAAAAACAACACAGCAAAATAGGTGGAAATAAACGATATCGCAAGGGCCAACCGACGAGAGGAAAAACTCGAAAAAATGCTGTCGTACAATCCATTATCCAAGATAAAGTTCATCTGGCTTGAATAATATGAAGTGCAGCACGAGCAGACTAAGGTTGTACTTATTTATCAGTCTCAATTTTCATGATTTCTCGCGGCTATACCATTCCTTTGGCTATTGGACTTTATCCATAAGTCCTGGGTGAGTAAGGCGAAAAAACGGGACTTATTCTCCGAGTCGTACATAATGAGAAAACCCTTCGGTCTCCCGTACAAAATGACAAGGGAAAAAAAAAATTTTTTAAAAACAAACCGTAATGAAAATAAAAAATAATAATAATCAAAGATAAAATCACGTCCGGGAGCGTAGCACGCGGGGGGGGGGGTGAATATGGAAGGAAGCGAGTGTGCAGAGAGCTCAGAGCTATTTATCAGGCGACCCTCATTAAGCTTTGCCACCGCAGCAGCCGCAAATAAAGCACTCGCCGAGAAATATCTTATCTCGAGCCCGTTTCTTCTTCTTCTTACCCATAGGAGAGCGCACCATTCCCCCCTATCCACCGATATCGAGGTCTCGCGAGGCTTGTCGTCCTCCCACCCCCCAACCACCTCGGTACACCAACTTTCCTTCCTTTTTCCAGCTCCTTTCGTTTTCCCAAGGGCAATCGATGTCCTACTCGGTCTCTCTCGTCGTTTGCAGCCCCTCCTACGATACTCTCTCTGTCTCTCTCTCTCTCTCTCTTTCTCTCTCTCTTTACCCCCATTCGTTTTTTTCCCGCGTGTGCACACGGAAGTAACAAGCCGTAAGGGCGAGAAAACACGTGTTGGAGTAGAGGGTTGTGCCTCGTCGCGCAACTACGACCCCTCGTCAGATAACAAGGCTGGGGCCTTAAAAATGCCCCTCTCGCGCCGGCTCCGAGTACTTCTTTCTCAGTCGTTAGAAAGACGTAACGACGCCGTCGCCGCGACGAGACTCTCGGATTTTTCTGCACCCCCCACTCCTTCTCTCTCTTTTCACGTGGATTCAATACACACGTTCTCGTAACAAGGGTAAGCACGTTTTCTCGGGAATTTCTCTGGTTGCGCTTTTGATGTTTCGCTTTCGCGTGCCACGAGTAACTGTGCGGCTTAATGCACGCCGAGCGACAACCACGGCTAACAAGACGCAGGTACTTTGTTGCCCCTCGTGGGTCTTGAATGCAATACACCGTATCAAGATGGAGCATAGGTTTCAAATTCATGGGTAATGTTAATGGGGTGATGTGCTTCGCGTGCGACCATTCGGTGACATGAAATTGAAATTTTCCGCAGATCCACGAGGAAGAAGAACTCGAGGGGGGGGGGTCATGGAGCTGGCCGACGACCTCTGCGGATCGTGTATATATGTGGTTCCATGATCGCGGAATTTGGAGCAGGGGCATCATAAAAGCGAAATAAGAAGAAGAAGTGTACGATCAAAGTGCCATTTTGAGGCGAGCCACGCGCGCTCCCATAAACATCGTACCCGTTGCATTAACGCTCCTCTTCTCTCTCTCGCGCGCTCTCTTTTTGGCGCCAGCGTTGAACTTACGATCGATTCAAATGCAACTGCCGCGCGCTATCATAACGATCCGAGAAATTCCCTGGAGAGGGAGAGGCGGGATATTAGCGCCAGGGCGTCGTGCCTTTTTCATGATCTCTCGCGACCCCCCTCCGCGCGGATGTTACAGCTGGTTTTCCGCTCTGCCTTTTTTGTACGACAGGCATTATGCACTACACCGCTCATCAAGTACCGGGAATAAGCTGCAGGAATTCGGCGCATGGGAAGGATACCTTTTTTATTTGACGGACGTGACGCGGTATTGGATTTACGTGAATTCCGTCACCGTACTTGTCCTTGTTACCGTCAATCTTTCTTTTTTTTGCCCAATATTTTATGCAGCCTGCAATGGTGTTTGAAAATCAATGTGCTTCGTAAATTGAATTGAATGGGCTTCGAAGGAAGCTCCTTCTGTCACTGCCACCTTTTTCTAACAAAACACCAAGATCATTGTCCAAGACCAGCTAGTACACCCAGCTTATGGGAATATAATTCAAAGGACACGAGCTTTGCTCACTCGAGAGTTTCCCACAGATGCCCTTCGACGATTTTTTTTTTTTTTTTTTTTTTTTTTTTTTTTCACGTGCCTGTTTGTGTGCACCCCCTTCGTACACTCATACGTTCACCCAGACCTCCTGTCGATAGCTTGTTTATTTTCGATGCTGGGCAATTCTCGCCCTGTTTTTAAATATCCGGAATATATTGATTTCTACACGATTGAGTCGTATGATCACAGAGTTAGTATAAATACCGGTTTCGTACAGCGTGCAGCTGTTACTGGGCTACTTTCCTTCGAGTCACAGGATCGACAGAGCATTAAAACAAAAGTGAACAATCCTTTTTTTCTTTTTTTCGTACAGAATGCCGATCCCAGGTTTAATAACAATACCAAATCATCTTGTACCGGCGTATCGATCCGTTCGCTTCGTCGGCGATCACGTTAGTAGTCACTTCGCTGCACACGAGCATTAAGTCAGGGGACACTGCAATGGCAGTAATTCGCGAATCTCTGACCATTTCAGAGAGACGGTTTAAGAAAAAGAAAACAAGTAGATCGCATTCAAGAGTCCTGGTAGTTTTGCTTAATCGGATAAATAAAGCTGCTTTCCTTCTCATCTGTTCTTTACCGCGGCCGCAACGGCGTCTACGTTGTCGTTCTCGGTCCGTTGTATCTGTACATTTATCGTTACGCGCATCCCAACGCCGTATGTACGCCCATTCGAAAGAATAATAAATGTTTCCAATATTTCATGCTGCTGGTGCTGCCGTTGCCATTTTTTTTTTTTTTTTTTTTTTCTTGCTGGTGATGTGTATATTTTTACTGCACCATACGGGTGCACGGTCCAGATCATCCTTCCGGATTAAATTAGTACACGTGTATACGTAGCCGTAAAACGAGCGATAGGGGTGTACGGTTGTGTGTACAGCGGTGACCAAAAATACGAGGCTCCGCTGTTGCTAATCTGACGCTAGACTCGAGGGTGGACGCTTGTATGTACTTTTCTCGAAAGCGAAAAAAAAAGGACCGTCAGACACAACATACAAGAGTGGAAATAATGCGGGTGTCTTCGGACAGTGTGTGCCCGTCTGCGGAGACTTTTTTACTTCTCGATATGTCCGGTGCAGCATTTATCTTGGCCTACCGTGCATCGCTGCAGTTCCAAACTGTTGATTTACCAGGGGTGATTGCGCAGCTCGTCCACGCCAATATCGCAGGGGTGAGCCCATTTCGGTTTCAATATGAGCCAACGTCGATTTAAGTGAACGAGAAAGCTGTACGTGTATGACGTGTTTAAACTTTCGATGGACACTGTAGCATGTGCAATGGAAGGTAAAGTATGCCAACGACTCAATAACGAGTGTAAACGTGCAGGAAGAGAAAAGGAGCTATAAGCCGAATTGAAAATAGACGTAACGTGTCATTTAATGGAATATTTAAGTTAACGAGCACAGAGAAGAAGGAGGAGGTGGTGATGGTGGAGAGCGATCGAT
Source organism: Copidosoma floridanum (assembly GCF_036245765.1). Taxonomy (NCBI): domain Eukaryota; kingdom Metazoa; phylum Arthropoda; class Insecta; order Hymenoptera; family Encyrtidae; genus Copidosoma; species Copidosoma floridanum. The sequence goes on along the minus strand of NW_028321886.1, from coordinate 2,480,729 downwards.
GTAAACTCATCACAAACACGCACATGCTCCTAACGACTGGATAATAGGAGGGAATTTTGGGGTGACATTGTAACCAGGAGAATCTGGAGCAGGGATTTCAACAAACAAAACTGGCAAGATAAATTACGGAAAACTCTACAAAATAATGTATAAAGCAATGGTATCTTTTTTTTTTTTTTTTTTTTTTTGCGCTTATGAGAAAAATTTTACATTAATTTTCTCCCCACTCACGTTATTATCATCTCGTGGAGCATGGAGCCACTATATTCGTTACAAATTACAAATTTTAATAGCCAAAAACTGTGTTCCAGTTGAATTTTACTTAATACCTGTGTCTGACCAAACTCGGTTTATACTACTGTGACGTATTTTATCGTAAATTTGACTAGCATTTGCGTCCTTTTAATTTAATTAAATTGAATTATTTGAAACTTATCTCCCGTTCTCTAGTACATCCATCCCTAACAATGTAATTAATCAATATTTTGATGTATTGAAATAAATTTAGTACGAAAAAATGAATTTATTTGTTAATTGTACGAAATCACTTAAATTCAAGAATAAATCTTTCTTTCACTAGGCTGTGAATTCCAATGCAACAGAGCACTTTAATTTTGACGGGCTACACGAACATTCGATTAGCAAAGCTAAAACTTGCATCAGGGTGGGGGGAGTGCTAGTTGAAAACAAGCACTTTGCGAAGCGCTTACATTAGTAGAACGAGCTTACGAGCCTTGGCGGTGACGACGCTGCAGTTAAAGCTCCAAAATCCTACTCCCTAATTATTTCATGAAGTAAAAGTAAAGAGGAAAAATATCTATTGACCATCATAGATATGAACACCAAAGACGAATGTATCCGAAAGCTCTGAGCAGAGAAAATCTTATTGGTTAATCGTGGTGTAATAATTTTCTTTTCAGTGTGGACCATCGATGGCATAATCTTTTACTTGAAGATTCTCAATTTTTAGGCAACATATTCTCAATTTTAGACAACAATGCTGTATCGTGTAATTCTATGGTGAGCAAATAAAAAAGAAGACAAGTTTACGGAGGCATGGGGGTGGAGGCGGTGCAAAATAACAGTAGAAACAAGCGCGGGCAGCACCAAGCTTTCAAAACTTGACCCTCCTCGCCTAGGATCCGTAGATGAACTAAATGAAAAACGTGCAGAAAATAAGGTCCCAGGTTGAGTCAATGCCGTACGTAGCATCGGGATAGAGTGGCAACGATCCTCGCCTAAGCGCTCGCGAATGATGGAAGCTGAGAAAATCCGTGGTGGAAAGAGAGCGAGAGGAGGTGGGGGGAAGATAGCTTAGAGTTGGGCTTATTCGATCGGTATAGCTCGCGAGCAACGGAGCGAAGAAAATTCAACAGATCGATTTCTAGTCCTCGGCAGGGACTGAAGAAAGCCGGCCCGCTGGAGAACTTTAACCGAAGCGCGTATATAAACTCTGCTCACGCAGTCGCCGACTAGCCACCCGGGCGCCCCACCACCACCGCCACTATGAATAAAAGATGCAGCTCTTAAAAAGCCCGGACTAGCTGCCTTCCTCTTCTTCTTTTTCTTCGTCTTCTTCTCCTTTGGCGTCTTTCTCGGTGGGTGTTCCGCAAGACGGCCGTTCCATCTTCTCCTATTGATGCCGTCCCTCTCCCTTTCTCCCTGTGTTTTTTCTCTTTTTCGGTGTTTTTTTTTTCTTTTTCTTTTTCTTTTTTTTTTTTTTTCTTACGCTCTGCTTTCGGCCGACTTCTCGGTCGTTTTGAATATGTTTGTTCTCTTTCCATTACCACCATTTTAGCGTTGCTCTCGGCAGGTTCCCGTTAAATTTACCCTTGGAACGGATCACGCGCAGTTAATGAACGATTCATCGACAATCCATCTAAAAGACTACCAATTGGAAACGTTTTTTTTCTTTTTACGCTCAATTGATGCCCTTTTCTTTTCTGATTTGTACTGCACACTTCAAGGATTTTGGTGTCATTAGATCAATAACCACGAACTGGTACGGTATGGATACATATATGTTCCAGATATTGGGATTATCCATGTGGTATAGTGTTACAGTAATAATGTTATTTCAAGACAAAGTAGACCAAAAACAGGTATCTTTTTTTCTTAAATAACACCATCAGACATTGGACGTAACTGCTCATCTTCAATATTAAACTTTCATCCAGCCTGCATTCTATTGGTGATATCTACACAGTGAGGCGTGAAAAATTCGAGCTTAGTCGCTAAAAGGAAGAAAGGAAGGAAAGAAAAGAAAAAAAAATAAAATAAAATAAGAGAGAGAAAGACAGTATAGGAGTTGGTATGCTGGCGGGGACTTTTGAACAAATGTAGCCGCAAAGTCCGCGGAAAAGCGCTCACGTACGAAAGTTGTAGCGAAGGGATGAAGGTTTAGAAGGGAGGCGAAAAGTGATGGCACGGGGTCGTATTACTAAGCAGATTTCGAGGCAAACGCGAAACAGCATCGGGAAAGGAGAAGGAGCGGATGGGGTGGGGGGATATAAATACGCTCTCTCTCTCCTCTCGGACGGTCCAACTTTCCGATGCAAAGTTAAACCGGTGGCTCGCCAACACCTGCGGACCTTTGGGCTCTTTGGATATCATTTGTTTCGAGCGTCCCTGGCGTAAGGTGGCCTATGGCCGATCGTCCGACGACGGAAAGTTTGAGGAATACGTGAGAATTTTTTAACGCCGAGCAAAACAAAACGAAACGAGAAGGATACGCGCAGGAGAGCAGCAAGAAAAAAAAAAGTAACAACGCGGTGTCCGGAGAATCGCTCCCACGGGACAATTTTCCCCGGGTCTTTTGCCGCTCTTATTTTTCATTGCTCTTGTTGTTGTTACCGTTGTTCTCATTTCTATACGCCCTGCCTTTCTTTTTTCTTGCCTCCCACGTGTACCCTGTACATCGTATTGTTTTCCGTCGACATCCTGTTTACTACAGGGTTTTCCGTCTACATGTTATTCTTATTCTTATTATTATTATCTCATAGTTATTATTAACCTAAACCGAGTCGTGCAAGCTATCGGCTAGCGTTGTTCCATTGATGACGCAATCAGGCACTAAACATTTCTGAACGAGAAAACGTTTGGTTTATTTATAACGTGTATCCAAGGAAGGAATAATCATAGCAACGACCAAGTTGGAGAAACAAACACCTATACGACGCGACGCGGTATATAGCATCGTCACGTGGGTCGAAAGTACGGGTGCACGGTCGCAGCGGCAATTTAAGTTTCGATAACTCATAGGGCACGGCAGCAAGTAGTAATAACAGTAGCACTTGTATATTAGTCGTAGAGGTAGTAGCGGTGGTGGTGGTGTTTCCTACGCATACGTGTAACATGTAACTAGTGCAGAATCACACACGGAATGAAGAGAGAGAGAGAGAGAGAGAGAGGGGGGGGGAGCGTTATAGGTTTACAGGCAGGCAGGCAAGCAGGCAGCTACTCTGGCAGTAAATTACAAGTTCATTCATTCATTCACGTCGACAATGTATAGTGCACTGCCCGAGCGAGCGAGCAGTATAGGTATCTCCATTATGAATGCCGGGAGTCGCTGCGATTACTTTGGCTCTCCACTGCTGTCTTTGGCAACCGAGCGTCGTGGAAACATGTTCGCGCAATGTGGTCACCCACGCCGGTACAATTAACCCTGTACCCAGCTCGTACATGTGAATATATATTATAACGTGCATCTACCAACGTGAAACACGAAACAATGCGATTTCGATAATTACTGGTGTGTTTTCTCTGTCCCCGTGCAAACGTGACTCGTCATGCGATTTAAAGATTCATTGTGAAGATTAATGTATACAAGTACGACCGACTCCGGAGTCAAAGACGAGCGATGTTTGGCAAATGCACAATAAAAATTACCCGGGATGTACTCAAAGGTTCTTTGTCCTGGCGACATTTGCCGTTTTCCACAGCTTTTTCACGTTTTAACGAAATCTTCGGCATATACTGTACATTAGATAATTTAGGCAAAGAGTTTTTGGTGCTTTGTTTCCCTATACCTTGACCTGCACACAACTTTTGTCCAAAAATCAAATATATGTGTATACTGTACACATACAGAGTTCAGCGAGGTAATTCCCGCAGATGAGTATACATACGTATCTCTGACGATTTTTCGATAAACCGATAAAAAGGGCTAATCTGCATGATTCAATATTCAATAGATACCATCAGCAATGCGACGTTTATTCTTGTGCTCTCGAGCCAATCGCGTCCAATTGTCCTTTCCTCCGATCTCCCTCTACCCAAACAAACTCACCCATCCACCGCGTACGTACACGTACGCAAAAATTGAATTAAACATTTTTCCAAGATCTCGGGGAGTTTTTTTCCCCCCTCTCTCAGTCAGTCAACAATGTGGCTATATAACATTATTATATCATCCTAGCTGGTCTCAACTCTTTGGAATAGAGGAGGTAATATTTATTTTTCTTATCCCTCCTAGGCTTTTAAAGTACATCTCATACGTATATCCACCACCTGGGCGTGACTCCATTAGGAATCGTGACGCCGTCGGCAGCTACGACGTGGATCAAGCCAAGAGCTCTTACTCTTCCTTTTTCTTTCTTTCTTTCTGAGTTGAGCTCACTCGCTCACTCCACTGCATCTATATAGCGATTGACCTTTATTTCCTTCTTATCCGTGAATTTAATGTGTTTTAATGGCGTACTCGAAAAATTCAGCTATTTTACGTATACCTGCTTGCCTTTCTTTTTTTTTTCTTTTTTCTTTTTTATTTATCATAGTCTTACCAAGGAACATTAAACGCAAAGCCACGTTGGTCGTAACTATACCCATTTGTTCGCTAGTCATTAGTCTCTGGTTATACTTTTGTTTTTTTTTCTACCAATATCAAAGTCTTTAAATGAAAATCGATAGGACAAAGTAAGCTCTGTATCAGTAGAAGTTGTAGCGGTGGTGAAGGTAATTTTCCGTCGTAGAAGCTTGGGCATTAATGAATTATGAGGCAGTAAGGGATCAGCCCTCGGTGGTGTTTTCACCTTGAGGTCTATTATTTTTGTTTATCACGTACTGCTCGTTCTTTGTGTGCCTTGTACTATTTTTTTTTATTTATTTTTTTTTTTTTTCTTTCATGTTAATTTTATTGAACCTCCACCAGTGATAAATTGCCAGAACCTTCTTCAAACTTTAACACCAATCGATGTATTTTATGTAAAATGCCTTGAGAGGTGGACAGTGATCGGCGAAACTTTTATTATATATTTTGCTTTTACCTTTTTTTTCCCTCCTAGCAGGACATGGTTTGTAGGGACAGAGAGAGAGAGAAGGGTATCGCTCGAGGGATCAGATGAGCAATTTCTTTTGAAACATTCATGAGAAATATCCGTGCCAGCTGGTATCCCCGACGCGTACCTCCTTCCCGTGTCCTTCCTCGAGCTCCAGCTGGGGGCCATTTAAAGAATTGCACTGGCCCGTTCACTTATCCCGATGGTTTCCATGCTCCTACCCAGTTCCCGCCGAAGCTTTAACTTACGAAAATTTTCCCGTGAGCGAGAAAAAATCGTCTCCCATTTTTCACCGAACGACGCGCCTCGCGTGCGCTTTGGATACCCACTCCGTCGAATGAAGAAGTTCGCGCCAAAGGGGATGAAAATTTTTTTTATTCATTTAATCGACCGGCATTTCATAAAAAGGAACAATTTTCGTAAGATACGGTGACTCGTGTAATAATTGATCAGCCAAATGGACGAGCACTTGACTAAAAGCTCAAGCTTTCAGTCTCGTGAAATTATCGCACCTAAAAGCCAACGCACCCTGGCATATTATTTTATTCGAATAGTTCCCGTACAATGCATTTCCTGGGATGAATAAAGAAAGTACAACTGCGAGTGGACTCTATTTTTCTTTTTATTTGTGTTAAATTGTCTGTCGATTCGATACATTTTTGTTGCGTTTATTTTCGAAGCTTTAGACGGCAAATGGCGGGCAATTAAAACTACCCTTTGAGTTTAAAGTATGGCCATTGGTGTAATTGAGTGATTACAACGTTAAGAAAAACACGAAGATAATACAAAAACCATGAGGATTCATCTTTAAATATCTTTTGCTTTCTAAATCAAAGTTACCATACCACGAGGAGCTTTGTATATTGGCTCGAGATATATATTTTTATCCGGCAACTGAGAGACCATGAAAAGAAAAAAAAAAAAAGAAAAGAAAAAAAAAGAAAAAACTTTGATACGAAAACGTTGAAAATCCTCAATGCACGTTTATACGCATATAAATGCGTGCAGTCATTTAAAAAATAGATGGGGGCTCGCGCACTCGCGGTACATACGTAGAGCCAAGCAGACTGATATCCCGTATTTCTCTTTTGACAGCTATACAAGCACTCGACCTGTTACGACTCCCTCCCCCATATTTCACGAGTCACGCTGTGATGAAGAGCAGAAAGGAACGAAGGGGGGTATAACTAAGCCCCCCTCACTTTTAATTCTTCCACTCGTCCATCATCTCAGGCTTCGATTTTCGGCTCGGCTCATATTCGATGCAAGCAAAGTGAGATTTATTTGTCCAGTTTGTACGTGATATCTACATACTCGTGCTCGAGTAAAGTCTTGTGAATATGTACCCAAGAAGAAACAACGCTGTTATTCGACAGTAGTAGCTGTCAATTTTTCACGTATCATTGGATCAAATTTTCATGAGTAATTCAATAGCCAATACTTTGTAAAATTTGTTTGTTTTTATTTGCGTGGAAAAGTCATAAATACAATCAGTTTTCGTAAGCTTATCGCAAATAGTATCATCGATAAACTCGAACTTTGGGCACAGCCTTTTTCAATCGTAAACCGATATATATTTTATGTATCAAAAGAGGAAAAAGAAATGTATATACATACAAGAGGGATTTTTTATTATTCTCTCGGAATCAAAACAAAAAAATAAATAAATAAAGAGGGCGATGGAAATCCAGGAATATCGAATAGCATAAAAAAATAAATGAATAAATAAATAAACATTAAAATTTCCCAGCGAAATACGAACTTGCTGGTGAAAAGCTCGAGCTTTCGGCCGAGCTGTTTATTGGCTCGAACAACACAGGCTAACTGCAATGACGATTACGATACACCACTGGAAAGCATCATACGCCAGCTCGTGTTTCTCCTCTGTCATTGGCCAAACCATGGACTTGCCCGTACAGTTCCGAGAAGGCGTCATTGATTCCGATGGATGCTCGATCAAAAACCATTTGCATCGGCTCATTTATTCCGTGGCAACCTTGACAAACGAAGCGCTGCACGGGACAATTAGATTTTATGAATAAAAGGGGCGGAGGGGTGGAGAATCAGAAGATAAATAGAGAAGGAGATAAAGCTCGGAGGCGCGCTCTTTGTTTCCAGTGATCAAAGCTCGCGCGCGACCCCACGCGGACTCCCCCGAGCGAGCATTTTCCATCTCCTGCCGCGGCGTGTCATTAAGTCGTCGTGTTACCCGGCATCATAATTCCCTGAAACCCTGGGAGAAAGAAGATTAAAGCTCGTCGCTCATTTGGCTGTTGGACTTGATGTACAAAAGAAATGATAGGGCGAGAGGAGGGGGGGAGGGAGCCGCCAAGCTTGTAATACGGCACCGAGCCGCAGCCAGCGCCCGAGGGGATGATGAGAGAGACGGATGACCTCCGCAGTGCATCCTGAGGAAAAAACCTTCCGCATTGGATACGACAGGGAGCCGTGCTCCTCTTTTTTTTTTTTTTTTTTTTTTTTTTTTTTGTCCTTTTTACGTAAAATTTGAGCTTCCTTGGCACTTCCTGCAGCTGACTAGACAGATAACAACGGCTTCATTACGCTCGGACGAGGCTCTCTCTCTCTCTCTCTCTCTTTTTCATCAGATATGAATGACATATTTGAAATCGATCAAGAGTCGGAAGCTCACTTTTTCAAGTCTCCCTCCGACCTGCCACTCGTGTACACCGTCGTGAATAATGAGAAGAAAAGAAGCGATGGTCCAGGAATGCGCTCGCAACGGCAAAAAAAGGGTGTCAGCATCTCGTCCTGGTGCAAGAAGCGCGTGGCATTGACTGATATTCATTATCGCGGTACACTTGTACCCATGGCATGGTCTCTCTCTCTCTCTCTCTCTCTCTCTTGATGTCTATATTATTGCGCTCACTGTTGGTTTCGCTATTCCATCGTTTTATTCCATTTTCCCTCTTCAAAGGGAGACAGGCTTGTACAGCTGTTCTTGCCGTGCCTGATGAATATTCGCTTCCTTCGCACTTGCCGATCCGAAGCAGTCCGTGTAAGAAGTCTCGGTTCTTTCAATTATTCTTCGGCGTTTGAAGAGCTCGTGCATGATTGAAAATCCCTCGAGTTGACAATTTTTTTCGGTCCATTCGTGGGCTGGTGTCTGAATGGCTTCTTACCGAATAACTTTTTCCTGGTTTTATCTTGATCAATTAGTTTGATAGACTGCGAGAAATTCTGCGAATCTGGAAAAGGGCTTTCTTGGTCTTTAATCGTCTTGGATCGGACACAGACTGTCTAATCGTCGAAAATCTGTTTAATTGGATGACTCCTCATTTCGAATGCAGGGGTTACTGAATTATTTTTCGGATTTCAATGGCATTTTGCGGAGTTTTCAATTCACTTGAAGCCAGTACAAGTCCTAGAAATCTTCCAAGCAACCAGTGCAACTGGGAAATAGCACTTTGCAATACTGTGTCTCTGGCAAGGAAATCAAATTAATCATTTGCATTTACAATTAAAAGTAAAGCCAATAATATCCCCCGTAAATATTGGTATTACAAGAAAATTTTATTTTCTCGATGAAAATTATTTTCTTACAATACGATAACAGTTTTCAATATTCATTGCAAGTGATTTGTAACGTTTGATATCAAAAATCCGTAATGTTGCAAAAGGTGATAAAGTAGCCACACCATTGTCAAAAATCCTTGGGAAAAAATTTTTTTTTTAAATTTTTTCCCGTCATTACATGCTGTCAAAAATAATAGGACTTTTCATTATAATCCCCTTAGTCTACTTACATGTGTACCATACACGTTACAATTCCCTACGGCTGAGGGGGCACATCGCATTAACATTCCTACGACGTTTCTTTGTATTTAAATTGCGCCATTGGGATAGTAAAAAAGAAAAAAATTATTTTACACATCCCAACTTGCAACTCTTGGAAAAAACCTCCGATTGACTGAAAAGCAACGGGATCACATTTTAACCTTCCACGCCTTTCTTCAAAGTTAATATGCATTTTTCAACTTCCCCGGCACTTATCGTATTGAAAATCGATAATTACCGCTCCACGGCTCTTACTACCGGTGACCTAAGTGGGGGACAATCTCTTAGCTTCTTTCTTTCTTCTGTCCTTTAAGTACGTCCTTCCCCTACTCTGTACCGTATTATTTTTTCCCCTCGCGAGATTACTATTCATGATAACAGCAAAAATTGATTACTTGCGATCCACCGGTACTTTACGACGAGTAAGCGTACCCCGTGCCTTCGACTATTTTATACCAGCCGCATACGAATAAACTCCACACAATGAGTTGATTCCGCTCGCGGAGGACAAAACACACCACGCACGCGGCCGAAGAGTAAAAAAAAGGCACGGAGCGGGGCCCAACTTTCCGGGGACGGGTCGCGTACGAAGACCTCCGGCAAACAAAAGGCGAAGTACGCGAGGGCGGCAAGAAGGCCAAACAGGCGTTTTTGCGGCTTCGCCGTCGCAAGCTCTCGTCACTCGCGGCTCTCCTGTATTCGCTTGGAATAATCGATGCCGGGAGCGCGAGCCAAGTTAAATTGCCGAGGCGAAACTTGATCACGAAGAGGGATGAATAGCCTCACCCCACCCGCCTCTCTCTCTCTCTCTCTCTCTCTTAGGCAAAGGGCTGCACGTGTCGAGGTGAAAAAGCTCACGAGTGGACCAAACACCGTCCCGAGCTTCTCGCACCTGCATATATATATATATACACATACACACATAACACGATATCCATCAGATGAGATCTCGCAGCAGTGGTATAGCAGTCCTCTTTAGCTCGCCCGCCCCGTATTAAATCGAATGCCAAGCCGTTCTCATGCATGCCAATTCCCTGCCAGCTGGACGGCTTGGCTGCACTCGGCTCGAGATTTATACACGCTGGTGTAAATATGCTGCCTCTTTCCCTCTCCTGTTTTGCCCGCCAGTGACGGAGAAATCTCGGTATACACATCAGCTGCACTCGCGAATACTTAAACTCTGCACGGGTTTACATGCATGTGTGTGTGTGTGCGTGTGTGTGTGCATGTGTGTTTCCGTGGTAGGGACCGTGGTAGTGTCAGCCCGTGAATAATGCCGAGCAACAATGCGAACGGCGCGTACGTACATGCGATGCTCGATCCCTCATTCTTCCTTGGATTTGGCGTTTCATCGCGTATACGGGAGAGCAAAGGGAGCAGCTTTTATTGTCCCACCGTACCTAGATCCCGGCTCGTGTGTCTTGTTCGAACGAACATGACTGGATGCGAAAAAAATTTCGATTCGGCTCTCTTTTGACGCGTCGAACAGGGCTCGTCCGAAGCTTCATCGTATGTGGTCTTTGGAACAACAACATGGTTAATGCGACATTCGGGAGAACGTAGTTTTTTTTTATTTTTATTATTATTATTTTCATTATTATTATCATCATTATCATTATTATTATTATTATTATTATATAAAAAGAGTGTCGACAGAGAACATGGTCGTGAGTAGAAGAAAATATATACACGTATCAGCTCGTGTATCAATAACGAGAAGGCTTGGGGTGTATTGTTTCAAAGGTAAGAAGAAAAAGGGTGTATAAATAAATAATAATCAGTTCAAAATAATTAAATGAATAGCAGTAGAACGATACCACGCGCACCGGTGTGACAAACGTACGATTTGCGCCCTCGCGAAAGAGAGTAAGGCAAGGCCAGTTGGAAAATGCTCGGCCGTGGAGAGCTAACGATGGCAGTATAGCCGCTTTCTCTCTCGTAAAGGCCAACCTATCTGGTGGCAATTAAGAGGGAGAAAAGCTGCGAAAGCAAAGAGCGCACGTCCATTGGTTGATGGTTGCGGGGAGGAGGAGGCGTAGGAGTGCCCCTCTCTTAATCTGTTACCAACAGCGGTCAGTGGTAGGTAATGACCAAAGCGAGACGCAAATTTTGGGCTTTTCACTGTCCGGCCCCTCGTGGTTAAAAGTTTGCCTGTTCTCTGCGCACCAAGACATCCACGTGTATACGCGCGTGCAGTACCCGTGTAACTACTCGGGCGTGCGTACATGAATGCCCCGTTTGAAGGTAGCGTCGAGAGGATGTGCGAGAAAAAGTACGATTAAACGTGGAGGAGGTGGCGAAAGAAATTTGGCACGAAATATAGTTGGACCAGTTGGAGAGATATTATCATTCTGCCAACGCTGACCTCGCCGAGACAATGAAAATTCATATTCGTCCGCCGTCAGTGTCTGCATGCGGTACTCCAGGGAGGCGTGCTAACTGAAATTTAAATACCTGACGATTGAGCATTTTCCCAGTCTCTTTGCCACTCGTTTGTCAAAAACTTTTTTAATGTTTTGAAATACATATCATATTACCCCCATATAACGCATTGAGAATAAATTGTAGCTCAAGAGGACCCGATGGATCCTCGTTTTTGCGAATAGTATTAACTACTCCAGTACAAAGGTATATATGCATAGCAACGGTTAAAAGTTTGCGTGGGTGTAACGCGATGCTCATATAATACCGTTTCAGGTGTAATCCAACGCCGACCGTACAAAAGCTCCAATATGATAGAGCTCAATCTCTGTGCGTCGCGCTTCACTGAGCCGTGCTATAATCAACTGATCAACTGAGCGCCTTATCGTCCCTTCAAAACTCCTGTCGACCGTAAAGTTGTACGATTTTTTCATTCGATTGATGTATTTCGTATAAAAACTACTTTATTAATTAAATGTGCCTGAGAAAAAAAATACCTCGAGATACCATAATCATCGGCCAAGGAGTACAACGTAATTCTCGGCCTAAAGGCGATGGAAAATTTCGTTGTCCTCTCGTATCATAAGGAGATGGATTTACGTGCATTTCTCAAGCGCCGTAACGAGGAAAATTTGTTCCAATGTGGGTGATTTATTATTTATTAAATCCAGCCGAGGATAAATATGAATGCACAACCCGCAGCCGATATCCTTTACTTCGACGGCCACCAATTGAAAGCATCAGTTGCGTAAATCATGATTAGGCAACAGCTCCGTTGCGGCTTTTAAAGCAGAAAGCTCCCACCCCCCCCCTCCCCCGTATACTCCGTTTGCAATTTCAAGCTGTTTCCCCCGTAAATCCCTTATCTCGGCCCCATACGTATACATAACGTTTCCTTGCACCCGTTGCTCCCAGAATACACAACGCGTTGCGCAATTCATAATTATCGGCGAACGCTTAATTTTACAATCGACCCGTCCCCTCCTGCTTCCTTTTTCGCTCGAATTAATTTTCTCCCCCACCTCCCACCCCCGTGCCCCGCTTTCCCGAAGCAACAGCAGCCGCGACTTCGACTATACCCACCCGTTCAATCGCCAGAAATTAAAGCACAATCAAGGGAAAACAAAGGGGGAAGGAATAATAGACACATTTCCAAACAATGACCTGAAATGTGTTATTCTTTAAACGTTTCGCGTAGCGGAGGAGAGAGTTTCAAAGAGCAACTGCTGGCCAATACGTGGGCTCGTGTTCTCGAAAACGAGAACAAATTCCCATACAAATGGCTAGCGATCATTCGCCAAGTGTTTTTCTTTTCCCCTTGTAGCAGTATGTTAAACAATGAAAATTATGTAAAAATGATGATGTACACGGTGCCTTTGTCCCCTGAAAATAGCGCAGCGCGTAAAAGCAGTTATTAAATATTTGGCGCTCGATCGAGTGTCCCGTGCAGGCTCGGATGCCCGCATATTTTTCAGAGGAGAAGCAGAAAAAAAGAAAAAAGTGAAAAAATATCCCAGAGTGGGAGCGAAATGAACATTTTGATGGACCCGAGCCAACGGGGCTTAATGCAATTTTAATACGAGTGTTGTTCGGAACACCTGCACTGCACGGGAAAGAGAAGAAGCCGGAGTGAGGGGGGGGGGGACGAAACAAAAAAACAAAAAAACCACTTTTAAAAGAAAGGGGTTAGCTGTGTGCCCTGTGGAGTGGGACGAGCTTTTTTCCATGATGCGTATAAGGGGCAGTTTAAACGCTATTTGCTCGGCTGTATAGTTTTTTAATTTCAGCGTTGATGAGAACTCGTGGAGAGGGGAAAAAAAAAGTACTTAACAGCGCCCACAGGTCTCTCGACCCCTTTGGCTTTTAATATGTATTTTCTAGCTCATCCGGCTCGGAGAAGCGATTTTAGTGTCTGCGAATGACCGGTTGCTCTTGTGATGCAGGACGAAAGAGCCGTTGCAGGGACGACCAATGGAAAAAGTTGTGCACTGTGCGAAAAAAAAAAAAAAAAAAAAAAAGAGAGATTTCCTCGAAAACAAAAGTTTTGCTTTTTCGAAATTACACGACCTCATGTTACTGCCATTAGTACTTTGTAAAGCACCACTCCAAGCTCGGCTGTTTTTTTTTTTTCCCAAAAAATAATATCGGAGAAGTGTGTCAGCATTGAAGGATAGCTCGATACCCAAGTGACAGGACAACATTGTAGTAAAAGTAGGGGTGAAAGTACAGCCATTGCGAATAAAACTCTCTGCTCGATTGACTTTTTTTTCGCCAGAGACGCTTCTCGAGTAAATTATAATCGAGCCTTAGACAATAGGCCAAAGGACACGTGGAGGGAGGATTCGTGGCAGGCAAGTCAGGAAGTATCGCGGCGAATGCAACGTCGAAGAGAAGACGTGACTCTGCAAATAACTGAAAAGGTAAAAGGTAAAAAGATAGCTAAACAGCCAAAGGGTTGGGTGTTGAGGAAAGTGAGGCAGAAGTAAAAAGGATGGGGGGGGGGAAAGAGGTTTGAAAATCACGGAGAGGCAATTATCGTGCAATAACCGAGCACTTGGAAATATGGCATCGCCACCCCGTGTCCCTTATTTCGCCTCACCTGGCGTTGCGAAATTGGACGAGATCCCATTTCCGCTCTATTGTCGCGTCTAAGAAAAGCGCCTCGGCAAGGTGATGCTACGAGAAGGAGAAGGAGGGCCACTGGGCGCGAGAAATCTCGAGAGGGGCAGGAAGAAGAACGTGGTTAATTGAGAAAAATTGCCGGCCCATCTATATAGGTACGGTAGAGTAACCGCTTCCGAGCACCTTTGCCCCCCCCCCCCCGTCTCTCACCCCCTTCGATGTGTAGAAGGAGGAGGCTGGCTGGCCGGTGCCGAGGACGTTGCGGCATTAATCGAGAAGTAATTGGTCGGGGGCGCGCGTGTCGGAAAACTACTATTATCTTGCCGTCTCCGCTGCTGTACTACTACCAGTATACTGCGTGTACTCTTGGGTGGGTATACGAGGGACCGAGTAAAATATATGATACGGCCCAGCCACGTGTAGCGTACGTGCGACTTGGTAACACCGAGGCCAATGCTGGGCTGGCCGTGCTTTTAATGCATGACCGGGACCAAGAGCGCGTGTACCTACCACGTTTACGTGCCTAAACCCTCCATTCATCAGAATCAGCTTCTGTCTGACGATCCATCTAGTTTTCCTATCACGTGGTTCTACACTCCTCACTGATACTCCGTTGCGCCCCTCTCCCTGTGTATGGCTATCTTGGTTTGTCGCCGCTGCCAATGATGCCATATTGTAACATGTATATGTTCTATTATTCATATAATATAAATATGTTGTGTCCTCAAGTAGGTTTTCACGTACCTAGTGCTGGAATGTTGCTACTTACGGGGGATTACAGATGATTTGATACGTTTCTGCTTATTACACGTTGAATCTCACTCAAGATGGTGTGAGTGGGTGACTTTTGTGAGAAACTGTAAAGTTCCGAAACAACAACAATTGAGAAGTCTTCGGTTGACCACGTGGATAAGAACAAAATCATCTTATTCGGAACGCAATTTAATGTGACTAATTGCTATAGTTACAAAAGCTAAATTTTATCGTCAGTTTGGCCGTTAGATGAAAAGAAATGACGCTAGTTGTCGTCATTACTGCACATCAGAGGTTACTCGTACTTTGTTGGATCGTCGGCGTCGTTTTTGAGAACTGTAGCAACCATTCATTGGTTTCCTAATTATTATTACTGTATGCCCTGGAGACAATGGCACATGGACGATAATCTCGTGCCATGGATTTTTCTTTTAACTGAACGAGTGGACCGTGGTCTAAAGAAAAAGGACACCAGAGAGCTTGGGGCTGGGTTAAGCGAGCGCGAAATGGAATTGTTTCTTCGAGCTTTCGAGGCTGGTGGCGGGGAGTCTCCCAACCCACCTCAGGTCTTTTATTTGTTGTCCTGCGTCAGGTGCATCTGTATTTGCGTTCTCAATCGGTGCTTTTTAACGATGCTCCGTTTTAACTTTTGATGACAATGTATGTTTTTTTTTTTTTTTTTTTTTTTCTTCATTTAACTTAAAGAAGTATGTGCTACCATAAACTTGATCAACAACCCATTAGTCTTGTGCCAATAGCGTCAAACTGTTCTGTGTTAGTTTGTACATTAATTGTATGCTCAACTTTTGGTATTTGCATCGTCTGTGGTATTTATTGGAAATGCCATTACCAAAGTGCCTTGAATATTTGGCACAGGTACGAAACACCCGACCACTCGGTCCTTTTGCACACTGTTGCCAGTAAGATATTCTTCCCCCCCCCCCCCTTTAAATACGACATTTTTTTCTGTTTTACAAGAATTCCAATGGAACCAAGAAATTACAATACAAGCCTCTCATGCCAAAATATTAAATAAATTTTTTTTGTTCCAAGTTGAGCCTCTAAAATTATTTTCACATTCTTCGAATGGTAGATAAAAAAGAAATTTCAATCCAAGATGTCTACTGACAAGACCACACGGCTAAAAATCAAGTACGAATTTCCTAAGTCTCGGACAGAGAAGCAGGATTGCACAATATTACATTTGTAAAGCCATAGTGTTTGAAAATCGTGAAGACACCAGCCTCGTAGTGATGAAAACTTTACGATCCTCAAAAGATTAGCGAGTAAATTGTAAGATGTGTTTTTTTTTCATGATTATTCATCGACATGGAGTTTTAAATATATTCAAGTAAGTTTGAATTGTACAAACGTGTACATGGCACCGCACTTTAAAGCAGAACACCCATACAATTCCATCTGTCGACGAGTCATGCACGACGATGGTGACTCTGAAAGCTTGGATAAATATTGACGAGTCTATCGAGCATGAAAATCCATCCCATGCTTTTTCCTTCCCAAAACTTTATACGTGTCCCAATTGGAATGGAAAAATAAGGGTGAGTCAGGGGTCAATGAGATTTTAAACTACCCCTCTGTGTACACCAGTTGTCATCCACGTTGCTGTTTAAGCCAATGGAGAGCAAGGTTTGGATTTTTCAAGCTCGATCTCCTACATGCAGGGATGAGCCGCGCATTTACATACAGGTGTCTCTTTTATTCGCAAACGAGCGGAGCGGTTTGGAAGGGCCACTCGAGCAGTGGCTTCTCAACCCAACCGTGTCGCGTTCAACATTTTTAGAAGAATCATCACGTATCTTTGCAACGCACAGCATCGAAACATTATTGCAATGGTCTTTGTTGAACCGTAGCTTATAGACGATCAGGCGCAAGGCTGATTATAAAGAAAAGCCGGGTGTGTCAACAGCGCTGTGTCAATGGACTTGGGAACGGCGCTGCAGGCGCCATTCAAAGCTTCTTATCCGATTCGGGATCTTTTTCAGGGATCTCGTCATCGCTTCTATTGTTGGTGTTGTTGTCAAGCTTTCACTATCAGGCTTGGCCCTTTTAATTGAAGAGAACTCATGGCAACTCGCAGGAGAAAGATAGAGAAGAGGGAAGGAGCTCGATAAAAGGTGCTCGACCCGCGAAGCGTTATGGAGCATCGTCGTCTTTCGTTATGTCTGCCGAGCGTGTACCTATAGAGACGATTCACGCCAACTGATCATCATCCGGGCTGTTGTGTCGTTTTTTGGGACGATTCTTCGTTTACCACGACAACTCGACCTCCACTGTACAACTTACGCGAAGCGGTGATTTTTACATCGCGCGTTGGTTTTTTCGCACGTAGTTGTACGTGGGAACAAGTTGATCGATCGTTTGCACGTATACAGCCAGGCAGGCTCGAGTTTTGTTTTTCCAAGTGCTCTTCGCACGTGGTGTCACGCGTGAGCTAAGAACTTTTTCATAAAACAATCTCGCGGTGGTGTTGAATTATTTAAAGCGAGTGATAAAGAGAAGAAGGGGGGGGGGGAAACAAGAAACAAGACCAACGTAAAAGAGAACGGGTGCGAGCGCAAAAGTCGTAAATTTCATGTTAAAATATTCCAGATGCCGGCCGGCTGGCGGAATGCCGGGGGATTCCCCGGCCCGAGTGTACAATATATTCCAAGGAAGCCGAAGCCTCGGGCTACTTCTGTGTCGCGTTGGACGCCTCTCTCTCTCTCTATATCTCTATCTCGTCCCTAATGATTCCGCGGAAATCAAATTACCTCACGCTTTTTACTCCTCTCTCGGTGAAATGAACTTTTGACTGGAAAATAAGCACGAACCTTTTTTCCCTGTCCATCCGTTCGTCCCGCTTGCAATGGCACTTTCTTATTTCAGGCTCTCGGTGACACAATCGTCGTCCCATTCCCGGGCTCTTTGGCCTCTTTCTCCTACTCCTTTGTGACGAGCACAGTCTGTGAAAGACGAGAAAAAAGGGATTTCCCGGGACATGTAAAGCTTTAGAGCTTGACTGCACAGTGAAAAGATTACGCGCGCTCTTTTGCAAAAGGGACCTGACAAGCCATGTACACACTTGCCATGACGCTGGCGTTGTTTGTTTTATCAAAGAAATTTCTTAACTATGAAACTTTTTTACACTTTGTAAAATTTGTGGCGTAAAATCTTGACATGCCGCTCTGGCATACACTTTGAATTTAAATTATTTAAAACACCAAGACAATAGTAAAACCTTGAAATGAAGAAAAGAAAAAAAGAAAAACATCAATGAGCAGCGAAAACAAACAGATCAGATTTAAAAGAAAGTAACGTGTGGCAAGTATTAAACAAAAGTATGAAAACAAACGGTTGTCGAATGATAATTGTATAAAACACCCACAAAGACACTGGTGTGGCTTAAACTTGATTTGAAACGCCTGCATGCAGGCAGCTCGAAATGTATTAACGTTAAAAATACATGAAATTTTTTTTTGTATACCAAGTCGTGTGGTTGAGGATATGATTGTCGAAGAAAAAACCGGACAAATCGCGTGCTGTCAAGCCACGAGTGTCCCAACGTTACACGATTATTCTCGGGCTGATTTTCATCAGCAACTTCTCACTTACGAGTACAAGAGGTACCATAGCCGGCACCGAGCGCACACACCCAACAATTTCCCAGAATCCCGAGGGGAGGGGGGAGGCACAAAGAGGGGCAAGATTTTTAATTTCATTATTTTCCATCGCCTCGCTGAGCTCAGCAGGAGCTCAAGCCGAGAAGTGCGCGTGGGGGGGGGGGGGAGTGAATAAAAACATACATAATGGACAAAAAAAGAAAACAAAGTGAAAAAACCCCCTCGTCTCACCGGCTTTCCCCCGAGTCCCGTTTCGCGCGATAATTACACGAGCACTCGTAACTTGCCGCCTTCTGCGACGCACCTCGCTTTGGTCCTACTCCAGGTCACACGAGCTCCAAAGTCTTTGAAAGGGCAAAGCAGGAATTCAGCAAGTAATATACCAACCACGACAGCGCGGCAACCCGCAAGAGAAAAGTAAAGGTACGGCTGGAGAAGAAGATCACCGAGTGACGCGTTTTGTTTGCCCCTCCCCGCGTTGCAGTGTCCCTTAACTCGCTTTGAGGGAGCTCTACGAGCCGCGATCCGTATTTTTACGGGCAATGAAAAACCACCCGCTCGATCATCGGGAATAATCTTAGGCTTACCCTTAAGCCGGATAATACCACGCACCCCCTTTTTTCGGTTATATCAAACACATTTGCAGCTCTTGTCCCGTTCGTTTGCAGCGTTATTTGTTTCAGTCTTGCATATGCTTGTACTCTCAAGCAGACAAGCCAATCAACCTCCACCAAGATTTCTTTAATTCCCTATCTCGTTAAAATATCCAGGGTGTCGGGATCCCTACATCAGCCGGGGTTGCGCGTCGCGTCGTTCGTCTAGTCAACTTGCATTGTTCATTTAATGGCACAAGGTATGACAGGGGGCGGAAGGAGGCGAGCTAAAAGTGGTGTCGAGCGCGCATGCGGCAGTGAGTCCCCGCTCCTTCGAGAGGGAGCGAGTTTACCCCTATATAGATCGAGACAACCTGCTGCAGGGGGTGGGGGGTTCAAGCTGCTGCTGGCTCGCCAGTTCGCGGCGTACGAGGCTCCGGTGCGCTTCATCCCTGCCGAGCCCGGTCTCCTTCCCATACAACACGTACACCCATACGTTGTCGTGTAATCACTACCGTGAATCGTATACAATCGAGCCGAGAGCGTGAGATTTCTCGACGCGCAGTGTCGTGACAAGATAGATGGATGTCGCTGAACCGCTCGCCAGTGTCGTCAACAGGCGCAGCGTCAGCTGCACCGCCGGGGCTTCCTTTGCGGTCGCTGCTCCCTTTTTTACTCGTCGTAGTCTCGCTCCTCGCTGGCGCTCTCGTCGAAGGTCAGTCCTCCGTTGATCTATGGTTTTCTGCTTGTTGTTGTTGCTGTTGTTGTTGTTTTTTAATTTCACGATAAAATAGGTTTCATTTCTTTTCATTTTTTTTTTTTTTTTTTTTTTTTTTCACGTGAAACGCCACGAGGTGGGAGAAAACGAGGTGAATCGGAGAGGAAAAAAAAAAAAAAAAAAAAAAAAAAAAAAAAAAGTCGGGGATTCCTCCGCTTTATTGCACCAAGGCATGCGCGCGCTAAATCCGATTCCCCGCAGCAGCGAGGAAGCAAGCGCTTGGATTCCTTCTCTCGTTTCTTTTCAACCGCCCCCCCCCCCCCCCGCCCGTTATCGAATGTCTCACGCTCGAGGGATTTGCCTACTTTCATTTTTTTTCTTTTTCCGCCCACGAGCCGCGCCGCCTCGCGCATTACAGATCGCGGGATAAGCGCGGAAAGTTGGTCCGCGTCATTTGTTCGGAAAAATAATAGCTTCGGCTCGGGTTCTCGGGTGCTATATGTTTGAACGCGCGGCCATTCCAGCGAACGCTCTTTACTGACTTTCGCAGGCTGCTACTGTTGTTTATTCACGTAGGAATGTCATTTAGTTTTTTTTTTTATTTCCCGGACTCTGTGCTGATTGTTGATGAAGGGCGTTTGTTCCCTCCACTTTTAGAACCGAGGCGAGTCGGAGTGTTGATTTTTCGAAGCAAAAAACCCTGTGCGGATCGCCACGCGTGTAAACAGTCGAAAATCCGTATAGGAAACATTTTTATTCACTCACGCGAGAATTGCCATGGAAGCGTGCCAAAATAATCATTTGCAACTCAAATAATTTTTAGGCCAAAAAAAAAGGGAAGGAAGGAAAAAAATTGCGATGCCTCGTGTACATATACATATTTATACGCATGCTCTGTTTTGGTGACTTAAAACCATGTAATTTTACTTGTACGACGGATGTATATCGAAAACGCAGAAATTACCATATATACACCAAGTGCCATTATCATCAACGTTGGTGGGCTGTTACATATTACGGTATCGCGATTTGCCTTCGACAGTGTGCCGCTTGTTTGTTACGTAATTTCCCGGAGCCAGCGCGCACAAGCACCCCACAAATTCCATCCTCCTTACCCCTTCGCCGTTTCCCACTGGGGTTAATTATCGGCGAATCAAAAACCCAGTTCTCCGTGTGGGTGCGCGGTATAACAATCCAAACCGTGAAAATGGTAAAAGGGTCCGTTTCTAGTGTATGGAAATGGCGCGAGCACGAAAACGTTTAATTGAATGTGCGATCGACTCCGGTACCGGCGGAGGGGGGGGGGAGGCATTAGAGGGCTATCTCTTATCGACAATTTTTATGCCTTCATTATTCTTGCGGATCTTCCGTTTCCCTACGCTCCATTGGCTCTCTTTTCGCTTTATCGCTTTCACACTTGCGCGGATTTCAACAAAACGAGGCTGGCTGCTTGTTGGCGCGCGTCCGTGGAAACGAGAGCATTTTGCCTTTCCGCGCACGTCCTTCTCGGCTGCTGCTTAGAGCTTTCCCTAAGCCCGCGCGGCTGAGAGGATTGAAGAGTAAAATCAACCCCCGGATCTCCGTTCTCTCGCCCACCTTTTTTTTCCTGATTATTTATATGTTTCAGTGATTTTCGGGGGTAAAAAAAAAAAAAAACCTGATTCCTATCCCAGGGCGAAGCTTTTAATATCGCACGAATTTCCAAGAAACAGCTGTCAAAGCTGATCCATCCGCTTTTTCCGGGGCGCTCAAGCCAGGTGCTTTGACTTTTCCCCTGTTCTACTTTGTTTTTTCCCTGATTACAAGTTTGTTTTAAAACAGGGCGGATTCGCCCCTTAGCTTTTGTCCCGAAAATTTTCATCTCCCTCGACTTTCGCTTTGGCAAAACTCGACGTAATCAAGCTAACGTGATTCGCAGAGTGCGAAAAAAAAAAAAAAAAAAAAAAAAATATTTAATAACAGTCTGACGGAAGTCAAGGATGCACGGACAATGCAACGCGGGAACGAGAGGAGGAAATAAAACGAGAGAGTCAAAGCGGTGCGCTCGTACAAAGCCACTCGAGTCCCTTCTCCGGTCTCGACGCACAAGCCCGGTGATATACACGCGAAAGCTCTCTCAAACACGAGGGATCAGGCCAGCTCATCGTCACCCATCCGTGCGCCGAGCGTTTAATCATTGACACCAGGAGCCTCTCGACTTCAAAGCATTGCGTCACAGATCCTTGATATCCCCCATCCTGAGCCGCCTCCTCCTCCTCCTCCTCCCAATTTCCCAATGTATAACCGACGGAACCTAGCCCTGCAGGTGATCCGAGGGACAAGAGTCTAGTCTAGTTGGGAATCAGCCTCGGGGTTCGAGTCGATACAGACTATTGTGCGTCACTTCGTTGGGTCTTTGACGATGGTAGGGGCACGTGTAAGAGTGATGCGCACCACACGGAGCACATGTAAAGATTTCCAGAGTGAAAAGGGAGAGAGGAATGGATTCATTAGTATACAGCGCGCGTCGCTCTGTGCGGGGATTGAGAGGCCTATAGCCTACCGGTGTACCTTCTTCTTTCATCTCTCTTGCCGGGGCCGACAAGTGTCGAGATTACGCTTAATCGAGTGCAAAACTCCCCCTACCCCCCATATCTTTCGACGCTTCGGTTCGAACAAGGTACCTAAGGTATACGTGTACCTCCCCCCCTTTACACC
Source organism: Copidosoma floridanum (assembly GCF_036245765.1). Lineage (NCBI taxonomy): Eukaryota > Metazoa > Arthropoda > Insecta > Hymenoptera > Encyrtidae > Copidosoma > Copidosoma floridanum. Next base: position 2,458,234 of record NW_028321886.1, on the reverse strand, counting down.
CTACGTGTGCGGCAAAAATTCATCCGTTTTGCTCGAGGTACCGGCTCACTTGACGGAGCCATCGTTATACGATCTAATGGTAAAAGAAAAAATGTTTATATAAGTTATAAGGTCAGCTGAATAATTTATGAGCTGTTTCGCGTTGATGCACTCTCGGAACTTTGTCTTGTCTCCTCCCCCGCGTTCCCATCGTACTCACCAGCGGGGGTTGAGTGTTATATTTATTTTCTCATTAACTTGATGGGTAGCTCGGAAAAACACATTTATTGCCCGCCTTTTTTTGTTTCGCCGGAACGAACATATTTGCATGATAAAGGTAGAGGAGCGTGTTTAAAAAAAGGGGAAAAAAAACGGAGGTGGAGAGATGGAAAAAAATTAAACGTTTGATGAAAACATTACGGACGAATTTCGCTTTTTGGATTACGTTTCACGGGCAAACAGGAGTGTACTCGATGTAATGTAATGTAATTTGTACGTTTAATGAATTTACAAATTTGTATAATATCTGTACAATTATTTATTGTACTATTGTCGTTGTTGCTCGAAAAAAAAAAAGCGAAAAAATTAATTGTCCAATTGTCACCGCTGGATTATAAAGGAGAGAAAATAGGGGTTGCATGATAAGGTCCGTTTGGAAAAATCGACAAGTTTTCGACAGCAAAGTCATTTGTCAGAAGTACCAGTAGCAGGAGGTGGGTAACTCTTGTGAGCGCATTTAACTGCATGAGCACTCAGATTAATGGAACAACTCCGAGGGTCCCTTGGCTTTTTTCCTCCTCACCAGCCTCTAATTCCGTACTTCATTGAAGGAAGCAGAAAATAACAGGAGGAGGGTGAAAAAAAAAGGAAGGTAGGAATGCAAGAAGGGCGAAAGGGGGCGGGGGAGAGGGCGCCCAGCGAGAGCATCACATCGAACTTTTGTCCGGTTAATTTATGGCGTCGGGGATTAAGGGACAGTGAAATAGAGAGGGACAGCCAGAGAAGGGGAGGAAACGGCAATTCTCCACTGCGGGCGAACTAGACCAGCTGGAGCCGTGTTTCTTCTTTACTTGTCCCACCCTACGTCCGATCCGCTTTTTTCCCCCTCTTCCTGGACCATATAGTTTTTAAACGCTTTAAAAACGCTGGCGACTCCCACTTACGAACGAACGGCCGCCATAAATTATGACCGCGCCAGCAGAAAGAAACGGTCAAACCTCCGCGGATTTAACGGCGATAGAGAGGGAAAAAGGAAGAAAAAGAAACCACCATGATACGGGAAATAAAACTAACCAACCGGCGTCGTTTCACTTCATTTATACTGCCCCGTAGGATTTACCTGTTATATACGGCCAGTTGATTGATTTGCTGTGTGCTACGACATTCACACCCTCTATGGATGATCTACAGCCGCATCGAGCTCCTTTGATCTTAATTGGATAAATTTTAGCTGTTGCTTTGACGAGAATTGGTTCACTGCTACAAAGAATTTCATTTCTCATCTTTTGTAACTACATTTCTTGGGATCACCTTGTTTTTCGTAGGACGGATACTTTCTTGATTGTACGGGGAAAAAGTACTTGTAGGCGTGCGTGCATCTGTTGGTCGCGTTTTCCCAATTAATTGTACTTCTTTGTTCCCGGAAAGCTGTGCGCTCGTGGAAGAAAAAGCGAAGAGGAGCAAAAAAAATTCGAGCGACGCGAGAGGGTGAATAGAGAAAGAGAGAAAACTGCAGCGACAGAAGGATAACATAAAAAAAAAAAAAAAAAAAAAAAAAAAAAAACAGAGAAAAAGAGAAATGGGCAGCTAAGGCCGAGGCGACGGGTGGGAACATTAAGACTCGAAAGATTTAGATATCAGCCTCGAGGAAGGGTCTGTGGTCTGCACCCTGCGGCTCTACAAGGATGCTTCCCCCCTCCCTCCGTTCTTCCACCTCGTCAGCTTACCGCTAAAACATGGCAGTAGCCACTGCACCGTAGCACCCACCACCACTCCATAGCCCTTGCGAGACTCGGCCAGATTGCGCTAATTAATGCTAATTGCTGCAAGATAATAAATAACGTCGCCCGCTTAAGCCACCCCCCCCCCCCCGAGCCATCCTCTCGCTCTCTCTAGCTCGAAATAGCACTGAAATCGCGAGTAAGCGAACCACTCGTGGATATGTTTGTGCACGGTATGTATGACGCTCGATTTGGCGAGCAATTGGCGGCCAATCATCGAGAAAGTGGAGGTAAAATTTTCCACAAGCCGTAGAGAGCTTTCACCTTCGTCTGTACATACATGGGCGTGGGTAACGAACAAGAGGATGCTTTTGCGAGCACCGCACACCTATCCTCCATTCATCGGGAATTCCGGGAGAGAATTCAAAAACAGGCTGCGTACATTAGGCTGATTACGCATTTAAGGGCTGTGCATCGGCTTTGTTACAACGATGCGATATCCTGGCTGCTGGGTATACATCCCTTCCTCCCCACTCTCCGATCCGTTTCTACTCTCTCCTCTCTCTCTCTCTCTCTCTCTCTCTCTCTATCTCTCTATCCACATTGAGAGGAGATAAAGGGGTCGAGGTGATGGCGCTCGTTGATAATTCACGATTCTCCACTGCTGGTGAATTCGCGGATTTCCGTTCTTTATTCGGGTCACGGGCTGCCAGATGATTCTCATTAACAATTTCCAAAAGAGCATTCGCCGCTTAATTTATTCACCTACCCCTTCCCATTTCCAAGAAATAGGAAATTAAATTTTAGTGATCACTCGTTGCATCGGAATTTTGAAATAAATCGCGAGTACAGTTTAATTTATGTTTAATTTTTTTCAATAATTTCAGCCTGTTGTTGTCAGAATGTTGAGCGCCTAAGTTTTTTCTTTTAAAGTTTTATTTTTGCGGTGTCAGTCGGTCTGGTATTATTCATAATCTTCAACACGTCTATAACTTTGCCATGAAGTTCATGAAAAAAAAAAAATAACGCACGCAAATTTTAATTGAACAACGTCCTCGTAATATTTCGCACTAATTGACTGATCCGCTACTGAATACATGCACGCCACTATTGACATAAAAAAAATTCAAAAGTCACAAAAAGCGTGTGCGTAAACGCGAAGAGATAGGGAAAGAATAACCAAGCAGGTATATAAATCACTCGGTTTCGAGTCCAATTACTCATACAGCTCGCGCAACAGCCCTTCACCTCTGTGCGAGTTTCTTGACCCAAATGTGTATGCAGGAATATATATACATATACATATGCGATACACTCAAGGCTCCACAGCTCGTTCCTCCAAATCACTACATATATATATATATATATATATATATATATATATATATATATATATATATATATATATATATACACTCACATCCATTTCGATCCAACGTACATTGAAATGCACCCTTCCACCTGACCTTTTATAGCTATTATACGACAAGAAGCATCCTATCTCCGTGTATATATACGGCGCGCCCACATAACTAGCATAGGCGCTATGGCAGTTCATTGTGCTCCTGTCGCAATTATTTACTCGGCTCGGGAAGTGCCGGGGGGCAAAGGGGCCCGATGGCAAGTATGCACGTAAATCCAGCCAGCGTATACGTCCGCATTACAGCCTGCGCTACCTGCACTGCCATTGCCGTTGTGTCGTCGCGGTTGCTTCCTCTCCGTCGCTATCGATTGATTTTCGTTCGACTTTTGACTTGTGATGTGTCTGCGGTACACACACATGAGCGTATAATACGGACAAAAATGTCGTGCCGCGTGCAAATATTTTCGTACATTATTCGGCTTGAAATTGCTTTTCGAGAACGCCATCAGGCTGGTGTAGTTCCTGTAACGCTGTATGCTCTGCACTGGAAATTTTTGAAAAACTTTTGCCAATACTGAATTCGTTGTCGGAGCGCAATGCAAAATAAATATCATCATACAGAACTGACGAACATTATAATCCATCTTTAATAATCAAAAGGTTTCTTGCAACGAATTCCAATGTTATCCCAACTTTGTTTGATGTAATTTTCAAAATAACTGCTTCCTTACAGTGACCTGTTGAATCAGGCATCCAATTGTTATCTTTTTGCCTTAACTCTGATCAGCAAACTAAAAGCGTATTACAAATTAACGTTTTTTTTTTTTTTTTACCGAAGCAACTGTACGTTCAGCAGCACTTCAAATCGATTAAAAATTGCAATGGAAACACAACCAGTCATAAACAACTAGTAACAAAAAAATAAACTAATGCTACGAGACGACAAATAGATAGTTAAATAACCTGTACAATAGTTAAGGAAATCCATTAACAATCTAAATAAATAAAAATTTTGACAAGCATTCACTTGGCTGACCATAACCGCCCTTTTACTACTTCACTTTACCAATAGTACGCCTGACCGTTAAGTGGAGTTGTATAACTTAACTTAATCAATTATAATATAAAGAAAAATTCACTGTTGTAGCTAGATACATAGGTTTTTATTATGTATGTTATCAAAGGAAGGTAGTATCAATCAAAATAATTGCAGATTTATACGAACGCTTTCAGGTCTGACCATAACTGGACTCATACTACTTTGTTTAAACACATCCACCTAATAACAAAAAATACACCCACGTAAAAAAAACAAATAATGATCTAATAAAATTGGAATAAAAACTTATTTTATCCAACTATTTCATGCCTGTCTATAACTGGACTTGTACTACTTAAGTTGACTAAGCATATTGAAGGAAAAAATATATACATTCAGCAAAACGTGTTTAGTAAAAAAATATAATCACAAAGAAACAAATACCAACCGAATTAATTTGATCTTTACCAACACTCACATGCCAGAGCATAACTTTACTTGTACTACTTTGCTCTACCAATAATACGAACATAAAAATTTATTCTTAAAAAAACGTGCGAGTGATAACTAAGAATATACATTGTAAAAATGTATTAACTGACTCCATTAATCATAAACTTGCACTATTTCATGAAGAAATTAAGTTGAAATCGTATTGGACGCAGATTTTAAACCTTCGTTAGACTATTAAATAAAACTGAATACAGACTTCCGCTCCGTTACTTGACTAACAATAATAGTGATGAAATTTATTTATGTAACAAAACAAATTGATACTTTTAAAAATAAATAATAATAAACAGATGAGATTCTAATCAAAATGAAAACCCGCTTCAACGAACACTAGCATGTATGATAACAAGACTTTCATTGCTTTACCTATTTTCTATGATAATTGTGGAAAAACTACACAATTAGAATAATAGAAATAAGTGTTATTCCAATGTACCCAATCATGCAGCAACCAAATATTAATCAAAACAAATGCATTTTTCAACCATCACTTCTATGTCTGACCGTAACCATACTTATACTACTTTTACTACCTCACTTTACGAACAAATCTAATGAAAAAATTGCCGGCAACAAAAAAAACAGTATATTTAGCAAGTGTAACATGAAACAAGTTACTATCAAAACGGATGCAGATTTTAACCAACACCACGTATGTCTGAATATAACCATACTTATACTACTTTACACGATCAATAATAGTAGTCTTGAAATATCCTCGTATAACAAAGGAAATGACGATTGCAAGTATGTCATATTAATAAGTGAATATATAATAATAATAAGTGAACTAAATCATAATTGAAATGAATTCTAATTTTTAATTACATGTGGACTCGTAATTACTTCACTCAACCGATAAAAAAAGCGGAAAAAGCATACCTCTCCATTAAGAATAAGAAAACGTGAATGTTAATGCAACAAAATGAATTAGTATTTTTGATTTTCAATAAATGAATCAAATTATAATCGCAATGAGCTCTAATTTCAACTGACACTAATGTGTCTTACCATAATCACACTTGTACTACTTTACTCGACTAAAAACAAGGGCAGAAAAAGTGAACTTTGATAAACAGATTGCATGGATTACATTATTGTCTCGTTAGCATATCTAACACTTACTTACACTTATCTCGACATCTGATTTGCTCACTCAGAATAAATATCCAGCTTATGGATTTTTTATTTCAACGCACATCTTTGCTCTTCTTTCAATTGATTACACTGATTTACAAGTTGCAAGAGCAGTTGCTTTGAAATTTTTTATGATTTATCCCTTTTACTTCCGTGGCACCTGCATTTGCTGAATAACTGCATGCAAAATAGTTCAAACGGATGACGCATACTATTCAAAGCAATATTGCAAGTGTCCAAAAACAATGTAGTGATAATTTATGTGCAACATTGCACTGTTAATCAAACAAGTTATCTTTTGTATCACTCGTTAAACGTCGGAAAAAAATTAGTGTCACTCGGGTCCAAAGCCACAGTCACCAGATCTCTGACCTCATACAGTTTTTTTCAATAATAGTGAAACACCGCTCAAGCAGTCGCCAAAATTCACGTACAACGGCACCGGTAAAAGAAAGAGGGAAAGACAAGAATTAAAATCAAGTCCCCTTAATAACGCGAGCCAGCGTACCGCAATGAAATTTAGCGCGTCGCCCAAGATAATTGGTACTTGGAGTGAGAAATAACCCGAGCACCGGGGACCGGCTGAAAACGAGGGAGGGAGAGAAAAAGCAAAACGCTGGACAACGACACAGACGAGGAAGTAGGAGGAGCGAGAAATATAACGACGATGGGAATCGGCTGGCATTAATCCAGGCTCGCTGGGAAAAGAACAAGGTTGTATAGGCTAATGCGGCCAGCCTCGCTGCCACTGCCAACGTGATAAAATTAAGTTTGGGTCTAAAAAAATCCATCAGAGGAAGAACATTGTGGGAATACCTTGTCCTGAATCACCAATACCCTGCACTAAAACTTTGTGTACAGTAATTCGTTAAAAATATTGGATTCTAAAATTTACCGTGACACAATGGGATAATACTGGCGACAGTGCTACGTTAAACCAAGTTATACGACAAATGGAAGTTTTCAATTTGTCCTTCCAAAATAATCTGCAGTAATACATAACTGCCAGTGGGCTTGTATCTGTCGCAAAACCGATGGAGAAAAAAAATCTTATCCCATATCTGATCCCTTGTAAGTGGGCGCAGATTAGCTGATGTACACAGTATACCGGCAGGCCAAGTCCCCCCGTTTTTCTCTTTCAGAGCCATTCGACTCTCTTCTATTTCTCCCATTTCCTGTTTTTTTTTTTCTCTCCATCTTTCTCTCTCTCTCTCTCGTTCGAGCAATCTTTTCTTGCACTTTCAAAGGGGCTCAGAGACCCCCAGTATTGCGAAGCTTTTTTCCCGAGCCAGCTCCTTGCAAACTCTTCGGATTACTAGCCATCAAGCTTATTCTGCTGTTGCCTTCTTTTCAGTTTCCCTGTTTCACCCTTTCCCCTAAACCCAGCCTCCCTCCTTCGAAAGCCCCGCCGTCTCCCTTTTATCGTCGATTCTCATCCAAAATTTAATCCCGACAAACAGGACGAATGAATTTTATCGAGTTTCCCAGCGCGTCAAAGAATTTTCAGCCAAAATACGAGAGCTGGGGTACAACAGATTGTAGAATAATGTTCCATGATCCTTTTTTCCATAAAATTTCTATTAAAAAATCCAAAAGGAATGTTTAAATTACGTGCCATGTATTTCTTGTTCCGGGAATGCTGAATTAAAATTTGAACAGAGCTCCAACAACGTAACCAACTCATACCATAGGAGGCTTAAGCGAGGAGGTAATACGGACGCTTGGGATTCAAACAAGTCATATGTATGTATCCAATTAGAAGGGTCACATGGACACGCGAGGACCAATTTTTCGTACCACCGCCTAGGAAGAGGGGGAGGGGTATAAAGTATCAACAGCAGATTTTTCCACACGTGGGGTGTCGGCTTAATCCCTGAGCCACGTGTATATAAGATGTCAGCTTAATAAAAAGGTCACACATATTGGCCACTATTGTCATATTGACTTCTGAGCTGATTATAAATACGTGCAAGCATTTTGCGTATACAGGAATACTGGAGTAACATGATCCACTTATCGTCCTAATCTCCTCATCTATTGTACGTGCAGTTGTGGATATATACCTGCATTACAGGGTGACCTTCATTTTGTATATTTTGAAGAGGCCCTGAGCAAGGTTTCACCTGACACAAGTGGACGATTTTTTTTTTTTTTTTTTTTTTTTCATGCGGATACTAAGTGCTTTGAGCATGTTTACCGCGTGCACAAGCGATAAACGTACATGCGGACAATGTCGTTAGGGCACATGCTCTACCTGTAATAAGACAAAGCCATACGCGAGACACGGCGGAAGCAAGCAACGAGTCGTTTACAAACGACCTGAAGAGGGAGGAGGTAAAAAGAGCAAGGTGAGGAGAGGCTGGTTGGTTCGCTGGGCTGGCAAGCTCTCAGATCTCGGCGCTGATTAGAGAAGCGCCGGAACGCGTTACCGTATAATACGTTCATGTGTATGTACATGTATCCATCTCCACTATTACTCCTACGGTACATTATGTGTGTAAATCACGCATACGTGGACACAAGTGTGGATAATAATAATAATAATAATTGCAGATCCTCTGTTACTTACCGTGGACATTAAGTTTTCGCGGAACGATCGAAACTTTGTCCTACTCCTCGAGTATCATTACACGTATTAGGTGACATGTATGGGTTGTAAGTGTCCCCGATGACTTATTCATGAGAATAATTCGAGTATCGTTACGGAGCAATTCAAGGGGGAGGGGAGGGGGGATAAGTACCTTTCAGAGCGAATGGTTATTTTAATCCATTTTGTCCCCTCGATCGAAGCGAGTAAGTGTGGGGGAATGACCATCGGCTTAAAAACGACTGGACAAGCGCTTCTGGGAATCCATGGAAGGAAGGTAGAGTAAAAGTAACTCTTTCTCTATCTCTCTGTTATTGCGAACGAATTATTCGTACTTGGTCTCCCTTGGCTTAATCATCACGACGCGTATTCTGCTTTCTTTCTTTCGAATAGTTTTTTTTTTTTTTTTTTTTTTCTCTCTCTGTTCACAATCTCACTGTCACTTTATAAATATACTAAATCTCGTTGCACTGCACAAAAACCACCACTTCTATCGTTCAATCAGTTGTTACAGACAACATCATATTTTTGCCTTGCGTGGTCAAGCTTTGTCCGGGCGATCCCCGTGACCCAGTATACTCGTTGCTTTTATTATTTTGAGGCAAAAAAAAAAGTTTAAATCACTACGCTTGATGAACGGAGGGCATTGCATTTCGGTGCAAAAATTAATTATTCGTCGCGAAAGCAGACCAGAAATTTATATCAAAACCAAAGCGTTGGGTGTATTAATTAAATTTATGCCGAGCAGACATTTTCCAGTGGAACAACAAAGAGAGCAAAATAAATGGGCCACGGGAGCTGCTGCAGGAGAACCGAAAAAGGAGAAGGGACAGAGACGGGCGTCGCTCGCGGCTACGTGTCCCTTGTTTTCTCTCTATACGCATGTATATACCCTCAGCCGCTGTTGGCTTGATAACTATATACTCGTTGAAAACAAGAAAAGCCACGGAAAGCGCGGGGGTGAGGGGAAGGACGGACAAGTAAGTCCCTTTGGCCCGAGACGCGAATCCATATGCATGTGCGCGCGTTTATGCTGTACGTATGCCAGGGCTTATACCTCGAGGCTATTTAGGAGAGCAGCTGTTTTCCCTCGTACGGTCGCTGTACCCCCGCGCTTAAGGGACATTCCGTGTCCAGTCGTCGAGTAAAGTTGCGGCGTTTTGGTGTTGCTCGTTGCAATCGTGTAGCCGTAGTAGCCGCTCGGCACAGCTGCTTTAGTTTTTGCCGAAAATGTTCGTCCCTACGTTTCGCAAAGTTTGATCAAAGTTGTTTCAAGATTATGCGCACGGAAACTTTTCTCGAGAGCAATCAACGGAGTTATTCATGTCCTCGTAAAACTCGCATTCAAACAGCCTGAGCAATGAGTTGACTCGTACGTAGTATCGTGTACGTTTTAGGTGAAAATCCACCCTTATTATGTTGTTAACTATATATAACTACACCGTTTACTGAAATCGTTCGACTTATGCGAGATTTCTTGACGAATTATTAACGAAAGGTGTCTTTACGTTGTACCTACGATTGATTCACTCCGGAAGCCAATACTTTTTGTGGCAAAACGGTTATTACCAATTTCTTGCATTTATCTCACACTGTCACACTGTGTATCGCATGAAAGAGAAACTCCGCGAGCAAATCCGTACATACGTTAATGCATCGAGTTATCGAAGCTTCGATGCGTCTTTTAAATATCCATCACCAAATGCCACAACGGCAGTTCGTGTTGGAACACCATCTTTGAATTCGACTACTATACCAGTCTTTGTTCGATAATCCGGGTGAACTAAATTGCCGAGTGGAAATTCGAGCATTCGGGTAGTCGAGTTACAGTATAGTTCATCACCAGTTGGAAATGGTATTGTTTAGACGATTTTGTTTTACAAATTTCTCAATACCTTTCAAATCCAGACGGATGAAAAATATTTGTGGACTTTTTCTTTCAATAAGTCACGATGATATACAATCATTATTTATTTTATCAGCAGAAATTTGCTCAAAACTTTGTCAGTTGGAAAGGGATGACGGAAATTCAGGTTAGTACATCTAGCCCAACGCAGCTCCCCCAAAGCTGACATTCACCGAATTCAGTTTATGTACGCGTAGAATATCTCCTTCCCCCACGAAATGGAAAATTGCGTTTCCCCGTTATACCCATCACAAGCAACCTCGCAATTTAAAGCACATTAATACGAAAATAAACTGGCTTTCCGTAAAATCAAGTATTGGCTTTCGAGCAACGATCCCCGCGTTTTCCCACATAAAAATAATACTCTCAAAATACAAATGGAAACGCGAAAAAATAATTCCACCGAGCGTAGTAGCAGCTTTCTTCTTCGGGCCAAGGGGGTCAAATGAAATCTCGTGGGATCTCGCTTTCTTGGCATCCCTCACTATACGGCGAAGCTCTCGGCTACATTGTTCTTGTCCCCATGTTGCTGGCTAAGCCGGCCGTAAACGGTAATGGTTCCACTCCAAATGAAAACATTGTCATTCGCGGTAACAGCGAGAAAGAAAGGCAAAGAAGGAAGAGGCAGTGGCAAAGGGAGCAGCGCCAGGAATAGTTTGACGCCCCGCGACCCCACGGGCGCAGATATCCTGCTTTGGGTTGCAATGTGTCGCTTTGAGACACCAGAAGGGCCCCTCTCCCCCCTTCCATTGTATTTTTTCCACTTACGTTTCCACCCTCTCTTCTTATATTTTTGTCACCTCAAGGTAACAACGTTCACTTTGCCTTGCGCTCGGCGCTGCTTCGTGGAAAAAGACGCTTCGCAACGTATCACAATTAACCGAGGATCGATAGTTCGCCTCAGCCTTTTTCGTTTCGCTTCCTACGCGAGACCCTCATAAAAAGCCCTTGATATCGACGCTCGTCGTGGATTTACGTGAAAAAAAAAAAAAAATTAAAAACTCTTAAAAATCCTCATCGTGATGTTCTTTTTTCGACCACTGGGGACGCTCATTCGATTCGCTTATTCGCACGCAACATAGGTTGTACGTGAACGCACACGCGGTCGAGGGAGCACGAGTGTCGCGACAACGACTAGTGGCCTGTAGGGACAACTGCGAAAGCTCGGGCCAGCGTTAAAATGCGCACTCTCTCTCTCTCTCTCTTTGCCTCAATATAAATGTAAATGTCATTGGTCGAGCGAACGTGGGTATATACACAAGTCCCGTGAGGCCAATGGTGGAGGGGGGGTGGAAGGGGGGAATATTACACAAGCCACATCAGGACGGCGCGCCTCTCTCGCTCCCTATCTCCCGCGCGCCGATTCAATTGCCCCGTGAATTCGAATTTATGCTTGCTTAAATACGATCGAGCCCCTGCCGCCTCTGCATACGTATGTATGTGCGTGTACGGATCGTTCTATCTTCGATATTTCGGGACTCAGTTCGTAAATCAATAAGTGAAATTTATCGGTAAGCGTAGGAATATTTTGAGGGTAAAAAAAAAGGTAGTAAACACAGTTGACGGTGTATACTTCAGGACTTTCCTGTTCAATATGTACATACGCATTAAAAAGTTAATGCGATGAACTATGATATGGGCACTAAGTGTATCCGTCTGACTATTCTAGCGTATTACTACTGGCACACATTTTATACGGTTGAAGATAATTATTAAAAGGTAAAATAATACAGTCCTCTCAACTCCCCTCTGACTTGATGATACTCTGTCGAATCGACACTTGTACATGTTCTATACTGCAATATGCCGTTATAATTTTTGCGGTATCATATACACGTATAATGTGCGTTTGAAATTATAGCACATCGCAGTTAAAGTCCAGGCAGTGTTTTATACGAGCAAAAAATTAGAGATTATATACTCGCATAATGAGAAATTGTATACAATTACATCATGTGGTAGCTTATACCACGTGTTATTTTCCTATTCCCACTTCCTCGAGAATGTAATAATTTTTGCAATAACACTTTATGTGTGTACCAGTTCTGAAACTTGCGCCAACTCTACGATTAAAAGCGTCGCCAGTTGAAGTTGTATGGCAACTTTCAGGGCTCTGAATAAAATCAGTATTACCAACAAAGATCGTGTGACGTTGGACTATCGAACAAATTATGCATCTTAGCAGTGTTGTGTCGTTGATGAAACTTTTCCATGAAGACGTAAGAGTTTGAAGTTGTGCTATGGGAAAAAAAACTCGATTTTTCGCCAACAATAGAGGAATGGACGCAATGGGGAAAAAGGTGCAAAGATGGTCTGGGCAATGATTTTTTATCCACTTGCTTGCTCGTTCGTTATTATGGGAACGTGGTAGAAACAAAGCGCTATCGGCACACTGTTTCCGCAGAGCAGCCGTCCCGCTATTCAGAGCTTTTTCTCTTTTATTTCCTCCACCCTGTTTGTTTTTTTTTTTTGTTTTTTTTTTTCGCTCGCACGCCGAACTGGCTTGTCGAGCGATTTTTGCGAGAGCTCTCGATATTTACCCCCCTGATCCTCTCGCTCTGCAAGTGCGGAAAGTGTAGCGCATGGATACACATGCAACCGTGCACGGATGTTCGGGCGCCGATATCGCGCAACTTGATACCTTTTTAACGGAGACAGATGGCCTTTATCAAAACGTACTTTGGTGCTCGAACCAGATAGAGATGGAGAGACTGCACTCGCTGTGCCGGTTTCATCGGTTGACGTGTGACGTTAAAATCGATTCGAGCACTCCTTTTTCTTTTTTTCTTTTTTTTTTTCTCGTTACTTGCATTGCCGAAGGCACACAGTCACTCTCCATTCTATTGATACTTTTTACCTCGAGATTTTTCACCTTTGAAATAAAAAATCAACTCAACAGATTCAACCTGACAGCTTACTTTTATGCTGATCCGCTCTTCCTCCCTTTCGTAACTTTTATTTGATCGTTCGTATACTAGAATTTGAGATGGACTTGTCATTGGCTGAAAAAAAAAAAAAAAAAAAAAAAAAAAACCTCCAACGCATTGTTGGCCAACCCCTCGCTCACACGGAAATCAGAGTTTCAGCTGAGAATCGATAGCGCTCCCCGATGAATTATCGGTCCATGTAGGTACAAGAATCATTTTCGGATCTCATTGGCTACGCGTGTAATGTGACGCAACGAAAGGAGTAGAGCAAGGATCGCGGGGATCCATCGGTACTGCAGCCAGCGAGGGCTCTTCCGTCACCCTCCCGTGAAGTACTGCGCAGTTGTAGCTTGGATGAAAAGCAAGGGGTTGGGAGGGAAGAAGGAGAAAGAAGCTGGCTCCCGGGGGGTAAGAAAGAGGAGCAGAATGAGAGTACATGAGCGTAAGCGGCAGAGCAGGATCGGGGGGAGGAGGATTCGTACCTTAATTTAAAAACTTGCTCGCTCGGCAGAAGCAGAGCCGGCGCAGCATTCGTGTTAAGTTTTCATTTGAGAGAAACGCAAGCCAGAAACATTTGCCAGGAATGGAATACTGTCGTTGGGATAAAAGAGAGAGAGCGAGAGAGAGCCTGTACGTACACGTGCTCCTGTCTGTTTTTCCCCCTCCCGCTCTTTTTCACGGACAATATTTCCGCCCGGCAGCCGTCTTTTTCTTTCTCCCCGATTTTTCGCCGAGTTTTCCAACTTTGTTATTACGCATCCTCTCTAAACGAGGACCAACGTGAGATTCTTTCATCCATGTGGGTATGATTTCTCTGTTTTCTCCAGTTATTCGCAAGGACCATACATACCTTGTATTTTCAAAACGTTGATGATGATGATACATTGGTACCACGTGTACTGTCATTTCAACGACTTTATTACTCTGCTAGTTATCACGGGTGTTCATTCCAATTTTAATAAACAGCGAATAAAGTACATATTTTTCGCAATTGAGAGAAGACATAATTAGTTATGCGCACATTTGGTTCAAAAATTTCAATTAATCTTCGTCCTAATTAAGCTCCCTCTCTCTTTGAATTTCCCGGCGGGGCAAAGTTTCCTGAAATCTCGCGCAGCGAACTTTTCGTATCCTTTGTTTCGTCCATATTAGCTGAGGATATACTCCGAAAGCTTCGATAAAGCACTTAATGGAATAACTTTAATTAACAAATCTGAATGTCACCCCGAGAGCCATCGGGCGTAATAAGGAATTAAACAACTTTTTTTTTTTTAATTTTCGTTTACAGTGAGATTACCCGGCACTTCCCTAAAGTGTATGAATAAACCGAGAGCTCAAAGGCAACTTGAGGCGACGGAAATGATAAAAAATTAAAAAAGAAGAGCAAGCAGCTCCGTAGCAGCGAGGCTGGCTTGCTTTTGTTCTTTTCCCTGCCTGCTCTAATCCACCTGGAATGTTATCTAGACTCGAGCTGTCTCCCTTCTGTTTTTCCCCCTTTTTCTCGGCTCAATGGTGGCACTTGACTATCGGAAAAAAAAAAAAAAAAAAAAAAAAAAAAAAAATCCCAACAACGACGACAGACCGTAACGAGCCAACTTTCCGGTGAAACGCTCTTCTGGGACCTTGTGCGTATTACACGCGCGTTTATTGGTGTAGGCACGTGCGAGTCGTAGCAGCTTAAGCGCTCAAACTTTCGCTCGGATTCCAAACTCGGGGCAAAACAACCTAATCTTCCAAAAAGCTTGTAACGTTGGATGGGTGCGTTACACGTACGAAAGAAGCTTTTCGGGCGTATTTTATTGAACGACGCGATACCAGCGGTGCACCTGATCTTGTTTTTTTTTTTTTCAAAATAAAAAAGAGCTCATACCCAGAGCCAAAAAAAGGCCTCTGTAAGAAACGTCATATCACCCGTATACGAGACATATACCTACTGGCTGTGGCCATAAACAAAACGCAAATTGTCCGAATATTGCTACCTACTTTGATACTCTCCGTGCACACCGGAGAAAAAGATGGGGGCTCCGTCGAGTGAGTTATCGCGCGGCTTTCGCGCATAATTGACTGCTGCATGGAGCGCGCACCTGTTCCTAGAGACCGATCCTTATCTTTCCTTCCTTCCTTCTTCTTCATCGTTTTCCTCTTGTTTTTTTTTTTTTTTTTTTTTTTTTTTTGCTGTCGCGAGGGGTGAGTTAGAGAGGGGACGGAAAAACATTTGTCGCCGCGTCAATTGCGTCTGGGACCGTGTACACACGCTGATCCGCTGGGGATTTGGAGGAATCGGTCGTCATCCGTTTTCCTCGCGTCACAGTCTCATCTGTCTTGAACGAAACCTCGATCTCTCTCTCTCTCTCTCTCGCATGAAAAGACGTGCCGCTGTATTCTTCTGCTTTGTTGGCTTTGCTAGAGATTCTTCCTTCCCACCTTCCTTAATATTATTTTTCTTTTGTTTTACTTTTTCCGTATTAATGTTCTTGGGTGTGCGCGTGTAGTTTGGACCATTCGATGTATACGTAGCCAGCTTTGATAAATAGATCAAGGTGATGAGTTTTTCTTTTTTTCTTCTTCCTCTCCACCCCAAATTTAGAGAGCCAAGCA
Source organism: Copidosoma floridanum (assembly GCF_036245765.1). Classification (NCBI taxonomy): domain Eukaryota; kingdom Metazoa; phylum Arthropoda; class Insecta; order Hymenoptera; family Encyrtidae; genus Copidosoma; species Copidosoma floridanum. The sequence continues at coordinate 2,442,245 of NW_028321886.1, read as the reverse complement.
ATGAAAAGAACCGATGTATCGAGAAAGACTTTTCACCCATTTCGTATGTGACGTTACACATCTATATACGATTATTTATAAATGGTTATGATTAAAAAGACTGATGTAGAATAAATATATGGAGCTGCTGAAAACTTTGCGCCACGTTTTTTAATGTAAGTTTATGCTAATATCTCAATATTCACTGAGCGCTCGGTACTTGAATGGTTCGGTTGTTACAGTGGTTCCGGGTAATAGTTGGAGATACATGAAGTACGCCGAAACTTGCTTTAACAATGCAAATTGCATCTGTTGCGGAATTTTTTGAGAAAAAGTTGTTTAAAGTTACATTTGAATTTAATTGATTGGCTGTAAAAATAAAATTTCAAACAACAGGTTGAAAAAGGTACGCGCTCGCTCGATTGTATCACCAAGTCCTTATTTTTAACGCGAGTTAACTTGAAAAATTAGGTCGAGCATGAAAATAAAATCGAATTTTGATGCCTGTTTTTGCTCACCGATGGATATTATTTTATTAAGTTACAAGCAGTAAAAAAATCTTATTTTTATCTTAAATTGAAGTAGTACATTGCTTTGATAGAATTTTTTACTAACTTCTTTCTCGACAAAGTTTTTCAATTCTTTATTTCTTTTTGTTGATTTTTTTTTTTCCTCCCTCAAACGTTACGGAATTCTTTGAAGTCATTAATTTCCTCAACGGTATTACTTAATGAGACGGAAATTACTCGCGGAAACTGTTATTTAATGAGCCATTTCCTTTTTAATGAAGAAAATAAAAAATTTAAAGATCCAAAAATTATAGTATACATCAAAGCAAAGTATTTTATTCGTAGACTTGATTATTCCTTTATTCATTCGAATCGATGGAATTGAGGCCAATCTTTGGTAACAGCCGAAAAAGTGGGACGTCTTCGAAAAAAAAGGTGTCTCCCAGAATTTCAAGATCCGTACCGAGCGATGGCATCAATAAAATTTCTAATCCTATAGGGGCTCGAGAAAAAAGCTTTTTCGAGGAAGAAAAAAATCGACCTAATCTGGTCACGTTTCGACCATTCACGGGAAAGTTATGTGCAACTAGCTCCTTTCAAAAATGGTCCCAGTAACCGTCAAGACCAATGATCTCGATGTCCAACGATTACGCCGTAAAAGTTTCCATAATTCGCAGCCTACACATCCCAGAGAGACTTGGCATTTCAATTTTCATACAACAGGTACCACATTGTCAGCTCAAAGCGTTCAGGTATTTCACATCAAACACTCGCGCGGCGAAGGCAGTGGCAGTAGTATAGCTCAGGATATAGTCCGACAATCACTTGCCTCCCAACGATGCGGGTGATTACGGCTTTTCCGCGTCATTCATTTGCAAGATCATACGATTGAATCCTTCTTTCTCTATTTCTCACTCTCTTTCACTTTTGCCGTCGCGTTTTACCAAAGCCTGAGTCATGTCGGTTTTGAATTATTACATCAAAACATTTTATCCAACTGATCGAAGAACCTAAAGTATCAAACTTTATGGGAATAAAAATATACGTGCAATCGTATTGGGGAACGAAAAGTTGTACAATTCAATTTTTCAAGATAAAATTGTTTCGAGCAACGCAGATACACATCCCCTCTCGTGCAGCGCTATAGTCACGTGGAGGTTGCATAAATACTTGATGGGCCCTGATTCGCGTCAGCAAGATATTGCAGTGGGATGGGCAACAAATGATTAATTTAGCGAAATACTTTTTATGCTTTTAGGTCGCCAGACGAGAAATTTTCAATTTCACGGCAAGGTCTCTAATCATCATTCTGTCCATGACGTGTCGGTTGGAGATGAAAGTGGTGAGTTTGCGTTAACTCCTTAATTATTAAAATGTGTTTATTTTTTTTTTTACAATTTTGACTTAGTTTTAATAGTGGAAACTAATTAAACACGTCTTGGTGAAGTTTTTACTAGACATTTGTAAGAATAACTTTCTCGACAAGATTTCGAACAGTTTTATTAAAACTTTTCAAGAGTTTTTTTTTTTTTTTTTTTCTGACAATAATTTTATGTTTACTCGGTATTTCGAATGAACAATTCAATTAAAAATAATGGTGAAGTAAGTATGAAAAAAAAACAAACCATCCGTACTGATTCGAAAAATTGTCTTTGGGAGATAAATTTTGTATAATCCTAAAATAATATATTTTATAAAATAATAAAAAATGCACTTACAATGCAGAAAAATTTTCGAACATAATATGTGACTTTATGGACGTACGAAAAAAAAAAAAAAAAAAAATCTTCCGTAAATAGATTTGGATGTCCCTCTTCGTTTCGATGAATTTTTCCAACTGGTGTTTTTTTGTTGTTGGTACCGTCAAGTTCTTGCCAAGCTTGGTTGTCATAGTATTATGTTTCGTCATACCTCACCGAGTTTCCCGACGAAATTTCCCGCTCCTTGTCTTAGAGCAACTTCATCCAGGTGAAACGAGGAGAGGAGCTCGATAAAACGACTTGGCCGGTTCTCCCGATCTCATGTTCGAAACTAATGATCCCACGGAATATCCCTCCCTTACGCGAGATCCGGACACACAGCAGCCCCAACACGTTCGACACATCCGCCCAAGTTGGCTCAAAGAGAAGAAGCCAAGACTGTTTGCAAGCTCAGCTCATTGAATGCAAAATTAGACGCGCGCTTTCCACCGGCATGGAACTTCTCGGGGACCACTAGCTCGTGTAATCGAGTCGAATCCTCGGGGCCCACGAGCGAGAGTGGGTGTTTGTTGGTGTCATCCTCGGAGAGCATGGCTGGTTAAATCCACCGATGTAATGGGATCAAGTGATCTAACGCACGCGTGTCTTGGCGCATGAATATGGATGAAGACTTGGGAACGAGGGAAAAGAAAAATCACACCGTCATGAGAGCTCGATGACGGGCTCTTAGCCTTAAGTGATCATCGTGCCGTTTGCAAGGACAGTTCCAGGGCTCACAGAGCTTAGGAGTTGTTCAAAGTGACGTATATTACACATCGGGCTTTTCTTCGTCTCTCCATCACGTTGTCCCTCTTATGGCCATTGATTCGAACTTTCGAGCGGGTCGCGATAATTTTCGTCCCGCTGTGTTTTAATTTTGAAAAAAATAATACCTGTGCCTCTGTAACTAAGTAGTCAAAAATATTTTCTCGACTAAATATGGCAATGCTAAATGCTCAAAAAGTTTTGTTTCACGGTGCATTTGTTTTTCCCCGACCAACACGCCACGTTGGTTAAAATGTTCAATCGGCCATTTATGTGGACGTCTACTATTGATTGCTCCGCGTAAGAAATATTCCGGAAATTAATGTTTAACAGGTAAAAAAAGATGAACGAGCTGTACGAGGTTTGAAAATTTTTTTCACAATTCACAGACAACTCGATTAAAGCTAATCGTCGTCCTAACGAGTAATTACCATCAAAAGTATGCAAAGAGGGCGATCAGCTGGAATGATGTATCGAGAATTAATGCCAATAAGCAATACTGTTTGAAAGCACGTGTATCACGTTACCCGATTTGACAAGTTAAAACCATCAAATCGAATAACGATTTTCCTCCTCCTCCCTCTACACGTTGGTCTTTCTTGAGGATATATCATCGTTATCTCTCACCTCATCCCCCGTCACTCTGACCCCTTGCCCCGATCTCTCCTACATACATTACATTCTCCTCGAATATGCCGTCCTCCGGAGCACCGGTTCTTGGTTTTCGAGCGCGGACTAATCTACGTGACACGCTCGACCCTCCCACTTTGCTGCCACTGTCTCCCTCCGCTCGCGGTAATAGCCGTAATTTTTCTGGCGTTAATTTCATGCAAAACTTCGCGGGAGTCGTGCCCCGCCATACGTCTCCCTTCCCGTTGGGGGTTCGCGCATACCATCATACTATACGCGGCTCCGCTCGGTGCTCCCGTTTTACAAGAAAACCTACGACGAAAAAGCCAAAAAAAGGGCCCTTGTAGCCCGCAGAGACCCGATATTATTATTACCTCATGCACACACGCGCGCAATGGGACGACGAAGAGTTGGGCACCGCAAAGTGTAGCTTTGGTAATTTGATGGACTGAACTTTGAGACGAGGCTAACGTCGTTTGTAACTCTGAGCGGGAACTTTGACGATGACGAGGACGACAAAGGCAAAGGGATGCGTAACTCCTCGCCATTAGAGTAGTCAACGTATACTACATACGTGTATAAATTAACTGGCACCGGCGAATTCAGGCAGCTTACACATCAGAAGCTTCTTTGATTCGGCGAGTCGTGTGAATAAGTCAACGCGAAACGTAGAGAAAAATAAATTGAATTTCTCGTTAGCGATGGAACGGAGGGTGCGTGTGTGTATACAATGTGTAAGTTTTGGGGTGTGTTTTACATTAATGTGCAGTTGGTCCTAAAAATTGTTTTCTCCGAGAGCTCAGCCGGAGAGTGCCTATTTAACCTCATGCGAAATGCATAAAGCCCTCGTCCTCTCGACGTGTACTCGTACCCGAGTTTTCCCGCAGCTATTCGCGAGCGCTTAGCGCGCGTGTGCATAATGCGGGAAAAGAGAAAAAGAAGGAGGAGGAGGAGGAGGAGGAGGGAAAAAAAGCAGCCGCAACACGTGCGCCCATCTCTGGAAATTGGAATACGTATCTCCGACCCTTCAAAAAAGCTCGGCTGTTAAGAGACGACGAGGGGCAAAAAAGAGCAAGATTGGTGGAGGGCAAGTGTGAGAATAAAAGTCAAAACGGGGCTGCCGATGCTTTTGCTTTGGGATGTATATTTTTCCCTCCCATATTTCGTAGCTCTGAATTTTTCTTCCTCCCACCCGCGCGTGCGTGTACCTACATTTTCGATTTGCAACCCTCCTCCGCACTAAAGTACGCCCCTACGATCGGCAGGAAAAAAAAAAAAAAAAAAAAAAAGAATCGAAGCGAAAGAGAGAAACTTCTCACCCTCTATATTCACGCATATCCAGGGGGCATGCGGTTTTACGATACATTGTTGGAAATTACGTTACAGCTGCTTCGGCAATGCCCTTCTCCCCCGGTGCCCCGGAGCCTCCTTGCCATTCCAAACTCCTATTTCTCGATCGCTAAGTCTCTCTTCCCCCCCCCTCGGTCGATCGGTACTTTTTCCCCCGGCAGCCTCTCCAAGTTGAACCATCATTGGGCACTTGGAATAATTTACCATGCCGATTTTCGACGATTTATACGTGCGCGAGTGGGCCGGCGGTCTTTACCATACGCAAACACCCCTGATGGGATTGCAGGTAGTCGTATAATTTATGCGATCGCGCGTGCACCCAGCATGTTCTTTGAACAATCCAACGGCAAAATGGGACGCGCGTGTGGTTCGTCAACGCTTTGCCAGAATGACGACATCGAGGGGGAAAATGGACACAAGGAGAAAGATGAACAACAGGACCAATTGGTTTACGGCTGTTCCAGTCGTCTTACGGAGCCATAGGTGCTTCAAGCACATGTATGGACATGCTCGATCTTTGCGCTGATTTTAACAAAAATCGTACAAAAATCCATGTAGGTGTTTTTGACTCGGAAAAGTTTTAAAACTCAAATATCTGGCGAACAAGGGAATCTTCTTGTGCTATATATCTACCAAATATTTAATACCGCCCTTTGAGCCGATAAAATGAAATACTGTGCGAAGCAAATAGCTCGGTTGAAATTTACGGGCTAAAACGACCGTATAACGCATACATTTGTGTTGACACACACATAACTATACATGCATACGTACATCTAAGTATACGAAGCGAGTATCGGTCTCTTTTTTCCTCTTGTCTCTGATTTCGATCGCTGTCTCCTCGCAAACTCCTTTCGCTCCAATCTCCGAGACTGTACCCCTTGTCTTTCTCTCTCTCTCTTTTCCTTTGTACGCTTGACACCGGAATGGACTTTTGACCGTGTCGCAACACTCTGAAACTGCGCGCAATCGACGACGCCATCGCCGAGCTCTATATTTGGCCCTGGAATTATATATCTGGTGGTGCCCCTTTTCTCGTCCTGCTCTCCGACTCTGGTATCCTCGTATGACTTTTTTTTTTCTCGAGCACTGGACGCGTTCATGAACGCTGTATATTTTACGTCAACGTCGTTTTTAATTTTTCTTAAAAGTTTAATAGTGGCTCTTCGTTGGTTCACAGTAAAAATGCGCTTTTTTAAAATTAATCTATATGTGCGTGCACCAACGGGTCATTATCGTTGAATAAAATTTCATAAAAGCATATAGTACAAGTAACTCGCAGTTTAGCGAGGAGTATAATATCGTGTGCACCTGCAGGTATACATATATACGTCGATTACTCGAAAATTAGCATAATTTTCAATATCCGTCTCAATGAGCCTTTTACGAAAGTACGAGCTCGTGTACCTACATAACACGTTTATTTCCTGCCCCGGTACGATGATACAATCACGAAAATTACGAAATGCATCATCCGTTTAATGAAACGAGGTTATTCCCTTTTTTTTTTTTTATTTTTTAGTCTTAGCACACATTTGTTTGAGAAATATTACAAGGAAAGAACAGTTTCTACGGTACCTGCACTTTCTGTACCAGGATTTGTATCTTTGACGTACACCAAATTAAAAATAATGCAAATATTTCGCCATTTTTTGCTTTTTATTTCCTAATGTATCAATTCGCGTCAACCGAAAATAAAAATTTTTTAATTTCTCAAATCCCACCTACCATTTCTCAATCAAATGTTTACTGTACCTACATATCTGTATAACATCAAAGAAAAGCTTTTTACGTGCATTAAGAATTTTTGCCTATAAACACATATAAAGTATGAACATTTTCTTCCATCAAAATCGATAAAATTATCGGAGCAGTCAATGCGATCTATAGTATGACATAACAGACTCCCCCGAGCACTCGTACCCGCGTATCGAAGATAATATTCTGTAAAAGTGCAGTGCAAGCGTATACCTACCCATCGTAGAATAAATCGTGTATTTTAAGCAATAAAACTATACGCGAGCGCGCACTCCAAGCTGTAAATGAAACTACAAGCCACGAGAGGAAAAAAAAAAAAAAGCAATCGGACGCCAACAGCGAAAGTCGGTTAAGCAAATAGAAAAATACCATCCCAGCGTGTGTGCATACCTACCCTGTGAAAACAAAATGTTGATGGCACTCTATATGGTGTGGAAGCGGATGATACCGGGGTGTGGAGGAATTTTTAAATCACAATATTGCCAGTCGATAGGTACATAAGTGCAATAGTAGACGTGACGAGATATAGAGAGGGAGATGAGAACCTATACGTAAGGGTCCGTGTTTTGCTAGAAATAACATAACGGCTCCTGTGTCGGTGGGCCCCTGTTCTATATACATATGTACACCCAGTCATTCCCCGTAAGGAATAATGATAATAATGATGAAACTTTAATTCGATCATCCCGACAGCGGCTCTCGTACACGCTTGCTCTCACGAGTGATGGATTTCCACAAGGGTCGGATCGCACCAGAGGATTTAAAACAACACGGAGCCCTTTTGAGGGGGACGGAGGCGCGGGAGGCGAGCTGAAGATGAAAGAGACGAGGAACCACGCCAATGGGAAGGAAAAAAAAGGGAAATAATAAAGAAAAAAAAAAAAAAAAAAAGAAAAAAAACATAAAAAGAAATAAATAAAGAGATCGCGATATTTTCCCGAGAAATTAAATAATAACCATCGCTCGTCTCGGATTTTTTTTTTTTTTTTTTCGTCCTTTTCCTTCCTTGTTTTACCTCCTCGAACGATGCTCGTCATCCCCTTTGTAAACACACTGCAGCATCGTCGTGGTGAGAGTATACGGAGGGTGTATACATATACATATACGTATGTGTATGTACGTAGGGTTGGTTCAAAGAAGTTGACGGCTCTAACGAGAATCAATCGCCTTGGAAGCTCGCATATACCCTCGTGTTGTGCTCTTTTTTTTTTTTCTCCTCCACCGCGAGGTAGGGAAGGCCGGAGGAAGGAAGGAAAAAAGCTCGGACAGCGACTAAAGCAAGATGGATGTATACTCGGCCGGTACTTCGGGTTACACGAGTACGAGCTCGAAAAGCCGGCGTGGACGGCAAGTGAATATGGACGCTGTTATGCATGGGGGCAGTGGGCAAAAAGCGTTCGGGGCGTAATTTACTTTGGCATGAAGTAATTCACGAATCTATGGAGTAGTATTATATTCGTTTTTAGGTTTTAATTCAAAGAGGAAGATAAATTTCATTTTTTACCTTTGGCTTGACGGTTTTTCATTTGTTTGCGTCGAATTTATTTATAAACACGGATTGAGGGAGTACGCGTATAAGTAACGCATCGCACAACAACGTGGCATATAGTTAGCGCGATGTACGTAATACAAGGGAGAGAAACCCCTTTGGCCTTAACTAGGCAGAATTTTAGAATTTTTGGGCTGAAAGATAAAAAAATAAATGAATAATGTCCTCGTTTCCTATACTTTTCCGGTGCGCTCGTCGTTACCGTAAAAGCTTTTGTCCACGGCGTCGAAAAGCACGGAAGCTTTCAAAGAAAAACCAGCTTGTATTGCTATTGTTATAAATAACATTTGCAGCTGTGAAGGTTCAAATAAAATTTTACAAAAGACCACCCAAGGTAGGTATACGCGGGTAAATAATGGTCCCGAATCAAGGCAGCCCCGATCACGAAATTCATGAGTCTTGCAACAATCCACATCTTCTGTACAAGCATACAACGATCACGCGGATTTGAGATTACCTCGGCTAACTGCGGGTGTATGCCGAGGCTCGATTATTCGTGTTTAATTTTCACCCTTGGAGCAGATGACCATCGATGAGTGTGTACATCAGGCGGTATGTACAATTAGTTCGGCGATAAGCAATGAGCTCTGCTATAAAAATGAACGATTTGGTTGCAGCTATGTGAGCTCATCGTCGATCGAATGCTAGTACAGGAGGAGGAAAAAAAAAATCCATCATAGACTCGCATCGTTTGGGAGTCGTTCAATAATCGCATGATAATAAAAAATAACAAAACTTTATGCGTACACGTACGTTAGAGTTGGAATAATAGATGTATACATATTATATGTACGGGACGAGCGAGCTTTGCAACGGCATTGGTAGACGTATACATGCGCACGTACATACATCAATGGACGTTATTAGGTTAGAACATGCTATACCACGGATTCAGCATCGAAGGCAGGGAGATGAGAACGTATAGGTCGAGGGGAGCGAGGGTCTAATAATGCCCATTGGTTGTATGTCCGCCAGAGCCGAATTCGTATCCATTAAAGACAGTCGTTACGCTCGAGCCGGCAGTGCACAGGTGGTCATCTATCGTGCACTCCCTCCGTTAGTCGACTCCGTAACCCACACACGTGTACATATATATACAACATATAGGTACACTCGCCCCTAAATGGTCATTTCAAGTTTATCTGTTATATAACCTGTATACCTACCGAGTATATATATAGGCTTCGGCCTTTGGATATTACGTGATGTATACCACTGCATGCGCTCCCTGTAAGCATACGTATGTGCACACAATACAATTCCTTGTACGCAAAGTCGCGTCACACGCATGTATATATTATATGGAGGCAACCGGGCAACCTATTAATACAAACCGAGCAGCAAAGTAAATGCGCGCAAGACGTATGTATGGCATGTGCGTGGATTAATCAGTGACCAAACTTGTGATATTAACGTCCGAGCTTCGTGTGTTATTAATATGTATGGCATGTGCGTGGATTCATCAGTGACCAAACTTGTGATATTAACATCCAAGCTTCGTGTGTTATTAATATGTATGATGAAACAAACTATGTATACACATTTAGATAATACACGGGCATGTATTGCAACAGCAAATACGCTAGAGTGCAAATTTCAAACAAAATTTTTTTTTCAAGTCCTCTAAGTACTTAACGATAACATTACTTATAAATTATAAATCTACTTAACGCTTGTTAACTTGTGTAATTGATTTTCGATTTCGATCCAAAATCTCTCATTCTCTTGAGAAATTGATTATCTACATTCCTAACTTTTGTTGATTGTGAAATATTGATTGTTTATGATTTTTTATGATAATTGGCTATATTCTTCTAAATAATTGAACGATTTATTCAAAAAAATTTTTTTCTTGATTTAGCCACACTTCATGTTTATAATTTATTAGTAATGTTATCGTTAAGTATTTAGAAGACTTGATAAAAAATTTTGTTTGAAACGTGCACTCTAAAGTAAAAGGGGTGTCCTATACAACCGTAATATGCACCGTACAAGACCGTATAAGTGGTGTATATTCGGGAGGAGAAAAACTTTTTTTTTTAATGTGCAGTTCTTCGATCCAGTAAAATATCTTTGATGTGTTCATTAAACCGTAAAATGAGACACGTATAACAAAATTTCCGAAATTTGGTGGGCTTTTTTTTCTTGTACCCCGAAAAATCAATGGTCCTACTCTTCCTCCCATTCGAGGTAAATCTACTCAACGAGGTCCCTAATCGCGGATTGTTCGGATAAACTTGGCATTCGTAACGTTGGCGCATTGTTTATTATCATTTTTTTCCCCTCACCCCCTGGGCATAGTGTCGAGTGCGCTTAACGAGCCGAGCTCGGATTTTCGATGCATATACACATAGCCATTGAAATCGAGACAAATACGAGCCACGTACGCGCAAACCCTCCCTCGTAAACAGCCGGGTTATTGAATCCTCCCTCTGTCCCCGTTGCGATGACAATCCGCACGTACATACTCGGGCCAACAAAATAAACGTTATTTGTACATTGGGATTAAATTTGTGTTTTTTCTTTGTGATTGCAGATTCGTTGCCGATACTGGCCGAGCCGATAGCCAACGTCACGGTGAGCGTAGGCAGGGACGCCCTGCTTGCCTGCGTCGTGGACAACCTGCGCAACTACAAGGTTATTGTATTCTCCTGTTCGAACTTGTTTACCCAGAGCAGCAACGACGCGACGACACACATCGATATTACTCGAAACGCGATTTAATTCAACGATTGGCTTTTCGAACGATACGATTGGCCGCTTTTTGTTCAAGGATATATTCCGTTGCACCTATATATATTATCCATGTATTATGTGTACGACGTATTATCGTATAAGTGTTGGGTATCCGGTGATACAGTCGTAAAGATGAAAATTGAGAATAAGTGGTAGTAATCCCTCCACCATACATAAATATATCCCTCCATCTCCAGTCCATAGTCGTCCGGGTGAGTGAGTACATGTAGGGCAATCTCTGGAGGGACGGGCGGTAGAGAAAAGCCTGGGCTATACGGCACGTGCAAATGGGAATTGTGCAGGACGCTCTCTCTCGGCGCGACTTATTTTGCGTGCTCCGCATACTCAAGATAGCAGCAGCATCGGTACGTTGTGCACACTTACGTAAGTAGAGAGGGAGACGCGGACGAGAGGGGGAAATATTGGAAACGCCGGGAGGGGTGTGCGGCGCCACTCTTTCGAATTCGATTTTCATAAGGCTTACAGGGGAGCAAAGGGGTGAGGGGGGGGGCGTCAGCCAAGTAGATTCGGCGCGCCCGAGGACTGCACTCCAAGTTTCGCATATAGCGTATACCTACGTGTGCAATACAAAGTGTGTACTCGTGTGCGCGTATACGTGTACACCTTTTTCTCTCGGCCTATAATAGGTATACACGTACATGCATACAAAGTCTCCGAGTCAAGAGAATAACTTTGGGATGCTCTCGATTTGACGTGTCTCTCTGGCACTGAGTCTTTGCTGTGAAGTACACGCGATGGTCTCCTTTGCCAGCTTGAGCTCGGGAAATGTTGATGAAAATCCCTCCCGTGTATGCCACGCGCCTCAAATCGTCGGCCTCGATAATCCACTACGGCACATGTACAACCCCATTGACATCCCTCGACGAAGTATCAGAATGGATGATCCTTGTTTAACTGATGCCCGTTTATGCTTTTCTTTATCGTTTGCACAGGTCGCATGGGTGCGCGTGGACACGCAAACGATCCTCTCGATCCACCACAACATCATCACGCAAAATCCTCGCATCAAGCTCTCGTACAATGACCACCGCACCTGGTACTTGCACATTAAAAACGTCCAGGAGATCGATAGGGGCTGGTACATGTGCCAGGTCAACACGGACCCAATGAGGAGCCGCCAAGGTTACCTTCAAGTCGTCGGTGAGTTGGTTTCAAAATATAATTATATATGTATACATTCGTACGTGTACACCATGCCCATATCCTTATCATCGCTTACTTCGAATGACAATCGTTTGGTTAAAATCCATAAACTACGTTTATGTACCCTTTGGAGACCGAGGAATTTTCCTTTTGTCCCACCTTCGTCATCCCTCTTGTTGCTCCGTGCACTCGCACCCACGTACATCTGTGTAAAGACGCGCGTACCCCCTGTGGTAGACGTCGTATTATTCGTCTCATCTTGAACGTGGCTTCTTGTGACAGTGCCGCCGTCCTTCGTTACCAAGGAAACCAGCACCGACATGGTCATACGAGAGGCTTCCAACGTGACGTTGACTTGTAAGGCGACTGGTTATCCCGAGCCCTACGTCATGTGGCAACGCGAGGATGGACGATACTTCAACTACAACGGCGACAATGGTAAAGTCTCTCTTTTTTTTTGTTTTTTTGTGTTTTTTTTCACTTTCTCATGCCAGTCTTTGCGTCGACTGTTGAAACATCTCGTGCATGAAAGTCCACAATTAATGATGTTCTCGATCACTTGCGTGCCCCTCGCCTCTCTTTGCCCAACATTTTTTTGCAGATCTCGAACAACTTCTCGTTACACGTAAAGTTTTTTTATACCATGCGTACAAATATGCACATTGTACACTACATGTACGAGCAGAAGATACGCATATAAATGTCTCCCCTGTCTGTAATTTTTTGTACCATTAGTTTGGCATTGGCACGAGGCTTTGGTACGTAAAACACCGAGACGCAACTTTTGCAATAAATTGTGAAAAATTTTTAAAATGAGGAAAAAAGCACGGAATGGCCTACTAAGGATTCCCCCGTTTTCTTTCCCCCGGGCCCCCGTTACCGCGTCCAAGTTGATGAATTACTCGCAAAGTGCCTGTCGTGCATCACCATTGATACGAGGCAACGCACGACAAATTAGCCATCGGCATTGCGGCCATACGTATACGCGCCAATAAGACATCCGAATCCCGTCGAGCGTTTCCGTGTTGCGGTGGACCGCAAAGAAAAAAGTAAAGAGAAAAGAAAAAGAGGAAAAGGAGAAAGGGGGACGGAAGCGCTCCGATAAATCAATTCGAGCACGCGGATAACACCGCGAGCGAATCTATGCAGGACGACGAGTGCAGTGTACGCGCCTGGCATCGGAAATGAGGACGAATTGTGACGCGCTCTCTCCCTCACCCTCGCTTACACCGTTGCCGGCTGGCCGTGTACTTCGGGGGTAGCCAATGCTCGTTCGGAAGCCTTCAAATTTTGGGACCGCTCCTCGTGCATGTACTCGCGGATACAGTGTGGGTGGGTGAGCCAAGCTAAAAAAAAAAAAAACAACCAAGGAGGGATGGGGGTGGGTGGCAACGATCAATTATTAGGGGCGACCGGGAATCGAAATTCAAGCCGATGTGTGCGGTGGGCCGCTACGGGTGCGCGCTATGGCAATTATTCAGCTCCGAACAACACTTCACGAAAATCCGAGCATAAAGCAGGGATACCGCCACCGCCATCACCACTGTGTGCCCTGCCATCTAAAATGGGTGAACCAACTCGACACTGTGTATACGCTCCATTGCGGAGACTATAAATCAGCGACGTCACTGTAAAAAGTTACCAGAGGATGGATTTTTTTTTTTTTTTTTTTTTTTTTTTGTTCTTAACGATTATCACGAATTTCCGAGTCCACGAATGCAGAGATGACGGTCGTGCAGTGCCTCTTGAGATTGTCGCTTCATCGATGGAGAGTTTGAAAAAAAAAAAAAAAAAAAAGTATTTCCATTGCATTTTCTCCGCATAATGCACTAAGGACATTCAGCATCGCACACGCGAAACCAATACCCAGCCATTGTGTGCCTCAGATACTCATATCTCGAGTACGACAGCCAAAGTATATAGTAGCATTGCATGTGAATTCTGCAGTCCTGGAAAGAAATTTCGAGTCTTTTCGATCGACCTAAATTGAAGAATGGCCCGTTCTTGATTTAAATCGACAATGTGCAATACGGCACACGTACGAGTACAATACAGTCGTACGAACGGCGAAAGAGAAGATGAACATTTTTAATAACACTCCAAGAAGATCGATAGTACACAATCAATAATATAACATTTCAATCATTTTATTTTATTTTATTTATTTATTTATTTTTAATGTACATAAACATGGGATTGTGTAACCAATGCACTGGCATACTCGTAAATATTACATTTATATTTTAAGAAACAGTTTTTACGATATCCCAATTTATCGCATGTAATGTCTCAGAGTTGAATGATTCTTAGGCACCCAATTTTTATTAATTAATTACCATATTGATCCACGGCTCAATAGGCTAATACCACAACAGAAAAGTAGCTAGAAATGTTGCATCCAACTACTTTTGCATTTACAAAAAAAAATGTATGAAAAATTAAATGATTTTTTTTTTTTTTAATAGATTACTTCTTATCATTGAATTTAATATCAAAAACTCACCAAATTTTTCGAATAACATTTATTAAAAAAGTTATTTGAATTAACTTTTTTAAACTAGTCCACTACCTCTCCCAGGAAGAGAAATGTCACTCTGATCCCCCCCCCCTGGAACAGAGGTAAACACTTTGACCGATCGCAAAAACAAAGCATAACGCGCATTCGAAATCAACAAATTGACAGCTTGTATATTTTTTTCTCGACCGGGATGAAAAAAAAAAAAAAAAAAAAAAAAAAGAAGCTTTTAGCACCAACAACACCAGTCACGTAGAACAGCAAGAGGGACGGACTTCAAAGAGCACGTAGCACTTAAAAGCACACGGATGATGCCGAAGTTATTCTTGTGATTGAGGTAAATATTGAATAAAAGCCGTTTAGAAGCGTAGTGCATTACCGAAGGGTAGTGGCAGTAGTGGGAGAGCCGATGCGTTGTTCTCGAGGGGCGCAAGAGGGGGGGGGGCAACAGCCTCTAAAGCCATTACTCGTCGCCCGATAGCCTCCACCGGAGACCCGAGAGCTTTTTTTTCCCTCTTTGCCCTCTCGGAAAGCTCGGTTTTCTTCCGAGCGTCGTCGCCTCTCCGACTCTTTCTTGCTATATACATGTATATGTATATGTATATCCGCGCGCGTACGTGCACGTGCGAGCAGGCACGGGAAGGCGGCAAAAATGAAGCGAATAAAGGAAATGTTCGGACGCGGAGCCGAACAAAAGTAAAACAAATAAGAGCCGGCGAGAGGCGAGAAGAAAGGGAGTGCAAGTTTGAGAAAACAGGCGAAAAGAATCCAAATCGAATGTGGCGGAAGTATTGCGAACTCGAGCGAGTAGTCGAGAGGAAAGCTAGGCCGGGGCTACACGTGCAGGGTTGTATGAAAGATTTAGTTTCCGTGAAACGCGACGGTGAGTATCTAATGGCGCACTAGCAGACGGCAAAGTGATTCTGGTCGACTCTTTTCTCCCTCTCTCTATCTCCCTTTTTTTGCGAAAGGACTGAGAGCAAGTGTAGTGCCGTCGGAAATGATAAAAGAATTTTCTGTTCGGTCGAGCGAGTTGGAAAAAAAATGCCGACATTTTCAAAATTGCACAGATAAATTTATCACCAACTCGATTCTACATCCGATGGATTCATGAATTTTTTAGTAAAACTTTTTTTTTTTTTTTTTTTTTTTTTTTTATTAGCTGTGTTCAATTTAGCTCACGAATTAGTGAATATGAATCAAGTAAATTATTATTGTGTTAAAACCTTTTTTCCAGGATGTCTTTGTTGACATCAACTCGTCTTTCGTTATAAATTGCTTCTACTTAAAACCAGTTTCTGATACCTATGGTGTACATCGTTGGAAACAAGCAGGCGACGATGGATTAAAAATTTTCAAAACCCTACCAAGTCCTCCATACCTGCGCTGCTACTATTCAATATACTTTGCGTGACAAAGTTTGGACAAAAGCTTCGCCACTTGCGCATCTCTTGCGCATGAAATTACGGTAGTTTCGACTTCAACAGTCAGGCAACTGTGCTTACAAATTGAAATTTGCGAAACCTTATTATCCAACGAATGAATACAGCCCTGTAATTTTCTTGCTTTATTCGTTCTTCCATGCAAACACGCTTTACCGAGCTTGTTTCATCATGCAACTTTTTGGTTTTGTTTTCCTAACTCATACATCCAAAAAAGATAATTTTGGCGTTGAAGTGGGTACAGTTAACCAACTGCGATGATTAAAGATTTCGGGGTCTCACCAGTGGAAGAAATAAATAATAAAATCTGATCAAGGGCGTACGAAGAGTATATCTTTTTTTTTGTTCTTCATAGAAACGTGACAATGGGACGACGACAAAGAGAAAGAGAGAGAGGGGGGGGTGGGAAACAAGCTGTCGAGTCGTTCTCTCGTCTCTTATTTCGTCATTTCGACGAATCTCGTTTGTACGCGTGGCAGTGGCACGAAGCCGCTTCGGGACAGCTTGATTAAAGCTTCCCCCCGTAGCTATCCTCTTTGGTGATAACGCATCGTACGCACTCTTTCGCTCAGAGCTGGGTGCCCGGACTGGGTGGAATTTGAATAAAATCGATCTCAAAACACCCCGAGATTTCCCAAATGAATGCAGATATGATCATTCGGGTGGGATGAAAGAATGGCCTCGGCTACGCAGTGCACGCTTGCGCTTGCGTTGGACGAAATTAACGCAGGCTAGCGTGACAATTTTTTTTTATTTTTTTTTTTTTATTCCTATTTGCATTTGCGTTATATTGTACGTGTTGCATTTTGAAATCGACTTTCGCCAGTGTCTCGTTGTACGCGTTGAAATCACACACGTGTGGAGTCTTCGAATATACATTTTTTTTTGTAAATTCATCAAATTCAAGACAATATGTTGCATAATAAAATCCATCACGAAGTAAAAATTAATTTATACATAGGAGTAGGTATACATGAATAGTTTAATCAATTACAAGTAACAACATTTTTAGTTGGCTGGGCTCATTTTCCAAGCACCTGTAGTTACCTAAAATCTTTTTTTCACACTTTTTTCTAAAATGAAGCTCATATCTATTTCCTTTCCACGTATTGATCGGTTCGTTTAAACTAATCGAGTTGTCCAAAATCACTCGCAGACAATAATGATATACAAATTTGTTCACGAATTTTATTTTATTTTAATTTTTTGTCCAGCCAACTTTTAAGCTACACATGTTATTGATCTGTGGAGTTTTTTCAGACTTGATCGGACCATCTCGTAAACTTGTAATTGTAATCGAGATGGGCTAGAAATTTCAAAACAAGGTGGGACAAAGCCGTACCACCCAAAGACTCGACAGTTCTCCCAATCCATAATTATTTTGTAATAATAATGTAAAAGCCGCGTAATCGATTGTTTCAGTTAACCTCGTGAACGGCGAAATGTTGCACTTTACAAAAATCAGCCGACTGCACATGGGTCCTTATCTCTGCATCGCGGCCAACGGCGTGCCACCGAGGGTCAGCACTCGGGTCACGATCAAGGTCCAATGTGAGTAATCAATTGTGCTTGTCAATCGACAGGTAACAGTATAATTATGAAACGATAAATCAAGCAATGCATTACGATGTGGGCGAACCAGCAAGAGCTACACTTGCGTTTACATATATAATATACATGTGAAAGCAAAAATGCCGAAAAGCCATGTATTATTACCCTCGTGGACCGGGAGAGAGAGATATCTCCGCCCACCCTTTGTCGACACCCAATACGTCTCTGTCCCTCTTCCACTCTCTCCGGCTCTGCTTTTAACGTCTCATTAAACGTCCAATTTACGGTTCGCAGTGTGTGTGTGTGACCCAGATCTCTGCAGTCGTTGACCCTTTGGTGGAAACTAGCATCGCGTCCAGGGTCGACGTGCCTGCCTTTGTCTTTTACGGAACATTAGTCGCGATTACCTGCCTCTGCCCCCCCCCCCCACACGACGGCCCTTCGTTATCATCTTTGGCCCCTTGTCTCCGTCCCGGTTACTCGTTAAAATCGCATCATCATCCATCCACCTGCCAAGTATAAGCTGTTGGAACTTTCGCGTGTTTTCCATTCGTTAATTATGATAACGTTGCAATCGTCGTCCAACCGAACGTGACGATGTATTGTTCCGAAATCCAAGAAAAATCTCTTAAAATGTCACTTTTTTTTATTAACCTTGACTAAAGACAGTAGGCCAATCGACTAGCTTTCGGAACCACAATTTTTTTGACAATGTATACGTCCAACGGGGAAATGAACAATAAAATTAATTTCAATTGACCCTTAAACAATTTAATTTATCACGTGTTTAATAGTTGTTGCGACCAATCGGCAAAATAATTACAGAAATAGTTGTTTATCTTTGGCCAATTTTCGTTGCCAACGACCAAACTCTCCGTGGCAAATTTTGATCCACAGTAGCAGAGAATCCATGAGTTTTTTTATCACAATGATGATGATGAAAATAATAATAATAATCATGAAATTTTTTTTTCTCCCATAAAAATTTTGCAATGCTCCGGCGATTCGCAGACCAAATTGCTCGTATTGAGGATCCAAAAGGTATATAGCACCGGCCGAACAAAGGATAATCATCCCGCATAAATAATCATGTCGTTTGTTGAAGCCGATATCGATTCGCGATAAGTCTGTGTGTGTATGTGTCGCCGACGCGCCGAAATAAATGCGTTTCCCTCACACGTTTTTGCCGATCTCGGCGTAAACTATACCACGCACTTTGGTTAATTATCAATGCAGTCGGCGTGTTCATCGTGAATCGGCGTAGCGCGTCGCCCACCTGCATACGAATTTGTTGAATTATACATCGGCTCTTCCTCCTATCCCCTCCTTCGACCTACATACGTGTATATAATGTATCCGGCAAAGCAAATACTTACCCAGTGTTTGATGAATCATTGTTGTACCAGTTACAATGGACCCGTGGCGCTTTTGGCATTTTCGCTTCCTTGTGCAGCTTGGCACTTTCTGCCTCTCTTGAGCGAAGCGTTTGCCGCACTGGCTACATTTGTATTTAAATGCCTGTACTTTTTTTTTCGTTTCTTCCTTCTTTTAATAAAACAGTCACTTTAATTACTTAATTTGATTGCACAACATGATATTATCAACACCGCACGAGTACCGTGCTCGTGTTTCGATTGGTTACAGTTCCGCCAATGTTATCGATACCAAATCAATTAGAAGGAGCTTACGTCGGACAGGATGTAACCCTCGAGTGTCACACCGAGGCTTACCCGGACTCGATAAATTACTGGACCAACGAGAACGGCGAAATGATAGTCTCTGGTAAATCCACACTCTCTGCTCCGATATGACTTGAAATTGGCCACCCCCGATTCACAAAATAACTATGCTCTGTTGAAAATGATGAGATCGGTATTTTT
Organism: Copidosoma floridanum; assembly: GCF_036245765.1. NCBI lineage: Eukaryota > Metazoa > Arthropoda > Insecta > Hymenoptera > Encyrtidae > Copidosoma > Copidosoma floridanum. The sequence continues at coordinate 2,422,678 of NW_028321886.1, read as the reverse complement.
GTCGTTGTTGAAGACTTTAATAACTAAAAAAAAAAAAAAGAAAAAAAAAATTTTAAGTAAAGAAAAAAAGGAAAGCTCAATTTTACCGTCAATCGACGGTTTATTGTAACTCTGTATGTAGTTGAGTTAAAGATTTGATCTTACTTGCCCAGGCATTAACCGTTCGGTTATAGGCGATAAATTCGAGGCGACAGTCACGAAAAGTGGATACAATCAATACATGAAGCTGAAAATACGAAACGTTGGCAAGAAGGACTTTGGCTCGTACAAGTGCGTCGCTCAAAATTCCCTCGGAAGCACGGACGGAGTCATCAAGTTGGACGGTAATACTCGAAAATTAAACCACCATTAAACAATACAATGTGGGGATGAGCTTCGTTAAGGGGGTTGTCGGGCTAAAGCAAACTTATGACTCTCGGCTTGAATAAACGCAAATACGAACGCTTACGATCAATGTAATGTGATGTATTACAGAAATTCCGGCACCATCGACGACCACGCATTCATCAAACCAAGCAACCTACCCTGGAATAAGAAACGGTAATTCAATATAAAAAAATGTTTTTAAATTTTTTAAAAATCTCACCATCTGATATACACTTGTGCTTACCGCATTGGATTTTTTGTCCAAACGAACATTGTAGTGATTTCTACGGGCAGCGATGGCCAAATGTAAGTGTTGTTATTTCGTTTGCAGGAAAAAATGGCAGCCGGAGGCCGCACGACCGACCGAACGACTACGAGGTGGAAGAATGGAGGAACTCAGGTGAGGATCAATTAAATTATAATTGTGCGTGCGCTAAGTACCGTTTGTGCGGGCTCGGCAATTATTTTCCTCAAAGCTGTGGCTAAGCTGTCCGTTGATTGGAGAAGAAAAAAAAAAACGAAAACAAATAATCCAACTCGACTCGGTAAAACAAAAAAACAAAAAACAAAAATTCAATCGAACGCGAGCAATCAGCACAAACGCGCGCGAGCAAACCCAAAAATACGGAAATAAAGTCCACGAGAACAAAAGTACGTGTGCCGATCGATCGAGCGGGACCCCCGGTGCACACGAATTGTACGGTAAAAAAAAGTATGGCACAGACTTTTGATGTATTGAAAACAACGGGGGCGCGTGTGTCTGCAGATTACAAACGCGAGCGTGGCTCGCCATCGTCCGACTCGGGTGACGCAAGCAAGGACGGGAAGGAGGAGGAGGACGACAAGGACGAGGAGAGGCCCTCCTCGGGTGCACTGAGCCTCGCCCCGTCGTGCGGGCCCGAGCTCCTGTTGTCACTGCTGCTGAGCCTCTCCCACGTTATCCTCGCCAAGGCGGCCGAGCGGTGCAGGTGATCGCCGGACGCGACTCCTCCCGCTGACAACCAAACGTTGCACGCAATGTGCGCGTACACACTGCCCTCCGGGGAACATCCACCGCTCGTCGTATGTTACACGTAATATAACTACATACACCGCAAAATGATACCAGTATGTTATTGTGTGTGCGCGCGGCCGTGTCTTGTTGTCCGAAGCGAGGCTGATGACCGTATATAGTATTAGGAATGGATGACACGTGGAAACAACATACACTTGAGCGTTGAGATCTTATCGAGGCAGTGGAGAGGTGAAAATTATTTTCGTACCATGCAAGTGATGATCCGTGTGCACGTGCGCTTCGCTGGATACATTTATATAGTGTGCGTGGCATTATATACGTATAATTATATATATACACATCGTATGATGAACACGTACGTGGTATATTATACATAGACGCGCTTTAAACAATAAATTAATATTGCCCCACTCGCCGTGGGGGATATCGATTTAGCAATTAGATACGTACGTGTACCTAATGCATGACGATACGTGGTATATATATATATATGAAGATGAGACGTGTGGTGGTCGGGGGTTTGTAAGTGTGAACGATGTACAGGGGAGGAAGGAACAGTAGCGCAAAAAAAGTTTTAGCTCGAAATAATTTAGGATGGCTGCCTCGAGCTGTGTACAGGCTCTTTTTATAAGTATGAAGCTTTTAACGTGGCAGTGTCTCCTCTGTGTTCCGCCAAAATCGCCGGGTTTCTTCGTGAAATACAGCGACACCGGCCGAGAAAAATTGTCACGGTCAGCGTAACGTTTTTCGTACATGCGTTGAGCCACTGAATCACTCATTACGCGTGTGGCCCCTTATATATATACATATATACGTAGGGTCGAATGATTTGTGTGCGGTGTGCGTTGTAAAAGGACTATAGCTGTGGTATTTTTTAAGTAATGAATGTGCTTTCTTAACGAAAAATAAAAAATTAAATAAAAAAAAAAAAAAAAAAGAAAAGAAAGGTGGGAAGGATGAATGTTTTTCGAGCTGTATTTTACACGCAGCAAAAATGGAAAAGAATAATTTGTTTCTATGAGTAACGTATATGTGCTTCGGGCGGGAAATTTTCACGTTTCTCCCGCACAATTATAATTCGTCTTTTGAGCAACAAGTACTTTTTTATACCAAAATTTTCATCGTTACTTCATTATTTCGTCACATCTATTTGTAAATAAAACGATCCTTCCTTTATTTCTCTTGTACAGACATAAAAACTATTATTTTCTGCTTTGCATGATAAGCAAGTAGTACAGCAACAATAATTCCTGTATATATTCGTACGACTGGGCAAGTGCACGTAATACATATGTATACATACACACGTAACTATATCTTAAGCGCATCGGGCCCAAGTCACTTGGAAACCTCATCATACGAACAATAATGCTTACCACGAGTTTTCAAACAGCTCTTGTGCACGCGAATAAAATAATCCATCGATCCTTGCGTCGGCTCGTTTCGTTCGCAAATAACATCCTCTGCTTGCAAGCCGTTCTTTTCGAAATTTCACAACTCAATTTCAATACTATAATTGTTGTTGTTTTTTTTTTTTTTTTTTTTTTTTTTTTTTTTCATCATTTTAATCATTTTAATCATTCAATAAAATGTCACTGATTTTAGTTAATTTGACCTCGATTTAATTGTACTTAGTTCTACGCATGAGTGAGGAAACGAGGTGCCTTCGCATATACACACGCGCGCGCTTTCTCGGCCCAAATGTCCTGTGAAACTCTCGAAAAATACTTATGCCAATATTGTCAAATATCGGATGAATGTGAAACGTACGGTATGCGCGATATACTTGGCTTGTTGTGCAACCGAATTGACAAGTCAACTGCTGGAGAACACGAAAAGCGTCCAAAAAGTGACACGAGTCTGGGCGTGGAAAAACCACTCAATCAGTCTCTGGGCAATTGTATCAAAGTAAAGGATACAGTGGAAAAATTTCGGAAGTATGGTTGTACAAACACTTACATCTCGCAGAAAGGAGGGGGAACAACAATGTTCCGCGTCATCGTCTTCAGCTTCGCTATTGTTGTTTGAGGGTTTGAAAAATTTTATTAGCCAAATAAGGAGATGACAGATTTATTTTTTTTTCGCTAGCATCTAGTCGAGCATGATGATAACAAAAAATAAAATAAAATAAAAAAAGAGAACGAAAGAGCGAAAATATTACATGCAATTATATAAATTGACGGAGAAACTTTCGCGCTGTGTTAATGCTTGGACGAAAATTATTTTTATGCATTTTATACGCATATATATATATCTATATCATGTACAAATGTATGTAAATTTGGTGAACAATTGACGAACTGCGTTTATTTTCGTTCGAGAATTTCATAACTTCCATAGAAAAAAAAAAGGAAAGAAAAAAAAAAATACTCGACTCTCGGTTCATCGTTACGATATAGAAAATTTATAGTAGTAGGTCATTATGTATACTGTAAGTATATACGTAGATTATTTATGCGTCGGAAGAGCTAACGCGGAAATGTCGTGTTCATTGGTAGAGTTCGAAAGTACGTCGACGAAGAAAATTGTATTAAAGTAAATATCGATTTGTTGTAATTACATATATTATATATAATATATACACACATATATTATATACGCGATATTACATAAATACAAATGAATATATAATACGAAAATTAACGGTCTTGAATTACTTAACGATCCCCTAATCCAATAACGTTTACCTGAAAATCCAGCTGGCGCTTGGTGTGGCTCTTAGATCTGCGCCACTTTTTTGCTCTTTACAGGAAAAAACAAAACAAAAAAAAAAAAAAAAATCGAGCAAACGACGATAACGACGACGGCGGAGCGGAAACCCAATTAGGACCAAATCCAGCAATCCATTGTAATCGCGGTTGTTTTCCAAAAGTAAACGCCAAGTGATGATAGTACCGCGGAGTCAGCAAACGTGTTGATTTAGTACCTCCGTCCTCCATTAGACTCCAACGCCTGTCGGCTATTATACTATATATGTATAGCCACGACGTGCTGATGCGCGTATAGCTACAGTTCGGCCCAGTTGCGATAACTGCGCTAGCGAAGGTGGGGTCTTCCGTTTACTCGAGTTCACTCGACGGAAAGTTGACCACCATCACGCATCCCTGGACCAATGGTCAGCGAAGTGAGGCTGCCGATTCTCGTCTACACGACCACGTGTGCTCGGGGCCAGCCGGAAATTGCACCACCTCGAGATCGTCACTCTGCATCAAAGAAAAATCTCGGGGTGTTTTAAAACATTTCATGGCTTGTCAGAGGCTGGATTTAAAACACGTGGTAAAACCGCGGCGAATATATATAATCAGGCAAAGCTTTAGGTTGAATTTCATTTGAGCGCGTTAACGAAGATTTAATTAAGCGCAAAGTGCTCTTTTACCTATCAATTATTTGCGCTCGTTGAAGGGCTTTGAAAAATAAAGTATTCAATTTCGTACAGGTCGTGGCACACGTTACGACTCGCTGGATAAATTTTACCATCCCTAGTTTTTATTTTTGTTTCTCTTTGCAAAATTATACACCAGTGTACTCTCTACGCTTAATTCTTTTCGGCGTAATTAATACGAAATAAATTCGGTCTTCAATAAATTTTTTACACCAATTTTCATTTTATCACCAAGAATACGCGGATTCAATGCAAATGCAAATGATCGAATAAATATATTAACTGGAAAACGTACAAATTGAACTAAACCACGTTAGTCACGACGTAGACGTTATCAAAAGTCGTTAAAAGCTTGGCTAGATTGCATATCAAATGAACGTGATTATCCACATCAAATGAACGTGTCAAAGCACGAGAAAAATCGTTTCAGTATACCCAACAAGTGGGTAGGTATACATTGCTTCCATCCTCAAAATCACGTTGTCTCCTGAGTGATCTCGCAACATTTAGTCGACTGCCGTCGGGTGAGGTGATAAAAAATACACCGTTTGATTAAAGGCGAGTACCTCTTAAAAGCGTAATCATTGCTGAATTAAATTTTCTCGGTGTAGCGCGCCAGAGACAGTCATGCCCGATGCCGTTGCCGTCAAAAAGATTAAAACCCTCGCAGCTCCGTACAAATCCAACGGAGAGAGACGGAGATGATGGAGGTGGTAAAAATCCTCTCGCGAAACGGTGTAATCTTGTTTCCGGCTTTCCGCATTACACGACCCGACAAACACGTCTGATTTACCGAATTTCGCCTCCACCGAGTAATATTCCACATGCGCGCAACAGACGCACGGGAGAGAAAGAGGAAAAATCAAGGGGACGGCCGCTGCAGGAGGAGCCAGTTAAAGGTACGTGCTGAGAGTCGTCGGTCGAGAAAAAATACTTTTCCAAACGTCATCGGGCGCTCTCTCTCTCTCCCTTTCTCCGTATGTACGAACGTATATACGTGTAAGTAATACAGTTAGGCGGCCGTGTATGCACGTGTACGTTCGTACGTGCCCATCGAGCGAATCGACTCTCCCTCCCGGCTCGCAGAGCATTCGCCAGGAATAAAAGTAGGAGATCGAATCTCTGTGGGATTTTCCGGTCGATTCGTGGGGCCCCTTGCTTCCTCCCTGCTACCCCCTCCCCAGCCATCCTTTTTTGCAGCTCGAACGCAATCTGGAAAGTGTCTGCCAGCATCCCTGTGGGACTCCTACACGGGACACCCCAGCGCTCTGCAGTAGCGACATCGGGGGCTCAGAGCACGTGTAGAGCTCGTACCGGCGCTGCGTGGAGACGAAAAGAAAAAAAAAAAAAAAGGGCGGGGGAAAATTGCTTCGGTGTCTTTGACTTTCGAAAGTTCGAGTGGGACTTTGGTGGGGAGGAAGTTGGCGGGGGGGGGGGCTGGAGGGGACTGGCTTCTAATGCTCGTTCATTATAAAGTTGATCGAGCTCTCTAGGGTGTATGCTGTCTCGGCACTCGACTTGTTTGCGTGCAGGTCCCGATGATGAGGCGCGCGTTTCATCCGGTGCCGAGTAATTGCAAATTATACGTCCACGTATATATACGTCAATGACGTTTTTTAAATGCTTTTTCTCATGATATTGCTGAAACAATGGGGGTTAATGATGATTGATAGCTTTTTAACATTCACCCGAAATTTCTTACTTATTTTTCTCTGTCACTGGATGAAAGTAGTACGGATCGATTATTCAGTCGAAACTCTTGGTATTCAAACATTTTCAGATAACCTGCTTTCAATGGATCACATGATTAGCCTTAGCCCATCGGTTTACGAAGAAGAAGCAAAGATTATCGTAAAAAACGTTACCAAGTTTGTCTTTTTTTGTTTGAATATGAAAATTAAATCTTTTTCCAACGTACATGTCCCATATTTTTCCAAACAAATAATCCGATGGACGTCAAATTTATTCAACAACAGAGAAATAATCAAAGCATAATTTTCGCAAAGCTCCAAGCCTCTACATATAATTGCCTCTATTTAATGTTTTTTTTTTGTGAGATTTCAACACATGTGCACTAAAAAAAAAAAAAAAAAAAAAAAAAAAAAAAAAAAAAAAAAAAGTCTCTTGGTCCAGCTTGTTCCAGCATGCGAACGCTTCAAAAAAGACTTCGCGCCAGCAGCGGAGGTCAGCTTGGCAACGCAGCACCAGCTTCGCCTCTCTCTCTCTCTCTCGTTTTTTCTCTCTATTTACATATATGCAATGTTGAAACAGCCAGCTGACGAATAGGAACCACAGCCAGCGCAACAGGAAAAAAAAAAAGAATGACTACAATACACATATATGCAGTAGACCGAGTGGAGCGGTGGCAGCTGATGGTACAGCACAGGGAAGTGGAGGCCAGAGGAAGGACTTTCGTGTCACATTATTTTTGCAGCCAGTCATGCGCGTCAACTCGTGGTCCCGTACGCGTTTGCAGCCGCGTCAGCAATAACCGCGACGGGGAAGCTTCGATCGCGGCTCTGAAAATATTCCAATTTTCACTACCTCCCTCTTTTGCTTCGGATCGTAGTTTTTATTTTGCACGCGGGTTGTCCGAAATCTCAACTAAATTTTTTATAATTTTATTTTTTTCCCATACGCGTGAGTCTAATAGTACTTCTTGCTGATAACTGCATTAAATCATTAATTTCTTTGCTTTTCGAGATGGTAAATTAGTGAAGAAAGAAACTATTAATCCTTAGCTCAAAAGTCTACTGTTGAATAACTGTCTTGTAAAATATTAATTTCTTATACTCAACGAGTGAATTACAACTGTTGGTAACTTCACGTAGCATGAGACTATCTAGTAATAGCCCGAAGCTTATGATATTTCAGATTCATGTACAGTAGAACTGATTTTGGATCTGCAATAACAATTATTTTTAGTGCTTTTGTTTTTCAGTGATAATTTTTTCTGTGGTCTAAAAAAAAAGTATTGACCAAATAAATCATAAAAAACAATAGCATAGTTGAAATAGTTTTAAAAAATGTATGAATTTGTAGAACATTTTTAACATTGTATGTATTGTACTTGTATACTTTTACATTACATTCCACTTGGTCTGATGTGTTACCTAAATATTGTACAATGACGCATGTGCTGGAAAAAAAAAATTAAGTACGTATGCATAAAATCAACCAGTGTATTCAATCGCAAAAGTGTAAACATATAATGTATTTACCAAGAAGTATTTGCTGCGCGGCATCGAGAATCATTAATCTTAACTACGTACACCTCAATAATTATACCGAGAGTCATCTATCATTTCATGTACACACTCCTGAGATGTTTCCTAATTTCAAATTAGTACAGCATAGATGCCTACAAACTCTCAAGAAATTGAAATCATGGTATATTGAAAAAGTGTATCTATTAATTACTCATAGGACAAATGTATAAGTACGCAGTAATTAGTTTACTTGGTTTAACTCAACTAAGGCAACGTAATGATTCCAAGATAGTATTTTCTTCATTGTTTCAAACATCCCAAGTTTTAGGTAACTCGGCACTCTATCAACTCCTCGTCATGTCGCTAAGTTTAATCACGAGCACATAATATTATACGTATATTTGTAACTGACTTTTATATATTTTACATTGCCCTAGATTCAGCTTAATCTGTAAGTGAGAGCATGCATCTATTTATTAAAAAGGAAACTCGGAGCAAACAACGAGGATATATTGACCTGATTAAATAAAGCCGCTGAAAAATAAGAAAAGTCACTGCGAAACGTGAGGAAACAAGAAAAAAAAAAAAGAATAAAAAAGTTTATGGCTGCCCGATAAAATATTGACTTTTACTATACGATGTACTCTAATTTGCCCTGTTTCAACTAAACGAAATAAATAATTACATAACTATCTAGTAATAATTAACTGGTCCTCTCAAAATTATAAAAAAAAAAAAAAAAAAAAAAAAAAGTGAATGGAAAGGAAAGGTATGATACCTTACTTCTTGATTCGAAAAAATGGAATTTTAATATCACAGATGTCCAACCCAACACTGATTTTAATTACTGTCATTTTACCTTTTTTTATTAAACATGAAAAATGTGTTAAAATAAATTCTATTTATATTATTCTAAATACATAAAAAATATTTTTACACCTGTCTGACAAGATATTGACTTTTACTACTAACTATACAGTCATTCTCCCTATTCGTATTGAAGAAGTAAAATAAACCAAGATGTACGTTTATTACTGCCCGATGAATTATTGACTCTTACTACTATAGCCCCCCCCCTGCAGTGCAAGAAAAATATTGAAATTAATGGAAGGCCAAACAAATATGACCTGCTAAAATTAAAATATGTGAAACTGAATATAATTGAAAAAAAAATCAAACAAACTCTCTTTGGATTATAAATTACGAAAAAAAAACTTCAAACTAAAATTGAATCATTCCCGTGTTTGAAAGTGCAATTTAATCATCAAACAAAAAAGTATTAACGAGTATCTGGAACTCCAGCCAAGTAATTAATGAATGTATAGCTGTTGTTAACGCATTTTTATCATTAAAAAAAAAAAAAAAAAAAAAAAAAACATTTTACTGCGATGTTCCATGTAAAACTAATAATCACCAATTGATTTCGAATTTCCAAGTCTGGATTTATTTTCATGTATATGTTCACTCGATGCAAAATAATCCAATGCAAATGATACAGCCAGCCTGTTTCCTCGTCTAGAAAACTCGATTCCATTCCGCCCATGAATCGTAGATTGAAATAACCTGCTCCATCGGCTAACCAGATACTCTGGAAACGTTTATTTCGATCTGATAATTTCACGCAACATTAAGATCATCGCGGATTCACGTTTACGTGTACCTGAATGTACAATGTATTATATATTATTTGCGACAAATCGCCTAAATGATTGGACAACATTTAGATAATATGTGCATGCAGGTATTACTTTTTACATTTTATAAATTTATGTTGTCGAGGCTGCTACAACAAGTTAAATACGAAAATCATATACAACTTTTGTAAAAGCTAAATGCCAATTTTTATTCTTACACGTGCTTTTTCTTTTCATGTACAAATACAATCACCCCAAATGCTGAATTAATTTTACTCGACCTGTTGTAACACTAAAACTTGTTGAAACACTACATTTCAGATCGATAAAAGCTTTCCTTGGACGAAGATATAATTTTATAGTAATTTATTGTTCATCGATACACGCCATTCCTGTGTTCGTCAGATCTATCATTATTGTATAGTTTTATACGTACGAGTGATGAAATAAATGTTCATTGGCAATATGCCAGTCGGATTATTGTAACGCAACGACATACCTCGATTACCACGATTTCGTTGTCTTCTTCTTTTTTTTTTTTTTTTTTTTTCTCAAAGTATAATGATTCCATCCATGCGCATTATCAACGAACACAAAATTAAAAACTGCACAGGTGGGCCACAATCATCTAAATGAGGGTAATATGCAAAAAAGAGATCGCAAAGTATCGCTGAAACCCCTCGCCCGTTTTTCACATCGCATTGAAGACGGTATCACGAGGCGCACACACACACGGGCGCGCACACTCACAGCCTCGGAAGCGATACGTTCGAAGCCGGTGCAGACAACGAGGGAATCCAATTTTGCGCTAGGCTGCGTCTTTCGGTTAGCTCCTCCCTCCTCCTCGTCGGCTTGTAACAGCAGCAACAGTTGCAGCGTATCATCATACACGTATGCACCTGTGTACCTCCTCACGTGGGCGAGTCAGAGTATCGAACAATGCACCGCCCCGCCGAGGATATAAGCTGCTGAGCAAACGGAAGCTGCAAAGCGCGTGTGTACGTCTCGGTTCTTCATTTTGCGCCCTCAGCGTCTTTGTTTTCTCGGGTGCACGCCCACAAATCCGCAAAAGTATTTATCATTGCAGGCGACGAGAGTCACGCTTTCCCACCTGTTTTCCCATTTGATGAGACCTCGAGTATATAATACCCTGGCGAGAAGCACGGCACCGATTCATTATATGTGTCTGGTTGGGCACGGATTGACAATTTTAATGGAATTCCCTTACGCGCGTGAATACATACATATATGTATACGGCGTGCTCACTCGCGTGCACTCGATTCGAGGCTCTTATTCCAAATCGAACTTGTTTCGAATTGACGCACGGGAAGGATTGGGACGGTTTAGTGATCTTTTGTTTTTTCTCAATGCTATTAGCAACTTTTCACGGGGAGAGGTAAAGTCTGTGCTCTTTCATCCACCATCGTTGCTTTAGAGTCTTTGATCGACAGCTCGAATAACAAATCACTCTCGGGAATAAAAAAAAATCGGCACACCCTCAAAGTTGGCCGCAGATGTTGACTTTTTTTTTTATATTTTCACCAACAAATCGGTTTTCGCTCGATGCGTATCGGGAATCAACTGCGCACTAATAATCGACGATTCACTTGCGGGGCGTTGAAACTCACCACCCACGTAGTTTCGCCCTCCAACCCCCACCAAACGCTCCCCAATTTGCATTATTCACGACTAACGGATCGTACGCCTCGTCATCAAATCGTTTCGCGATTATCATTAAAATGTCATCGGTTCCGTTTTTTCTTTTCTTTTTTTTTGCTTTGCGGAGCGTTGACCCCTCCCTAATCCGTTTTTCAATTCCCAAAAGTTCGACTCGCCAGAGAGCCCTGCAGCAACGATAAAGGGAAAATCAGCCGCGCAACGTGCCGTTAATCACCTTCCATAAAGTAATTTAACAAAGCTCGGGTTCCGCGGATCGCGAGGGGAGGTGCGCTCAGGGCAAATTCATTAACGTACACATTTCAATTAAATTAAAGCCCTGGTCGCGTGGACACGTACGAGCTGGGTATACGCGTAGCAGCAGTCGGGGGTAAGTAACGTCTCCAAGTTACCTCTCGGCGATTCTTAAAAGTGTTTCCTCCCCGGACTCGAGACAGCGACAACTCGTTTCTCCTCCTCCTCCCTTTCTTTCTCTCTCTCTCTCTCTCTGAGCGAGTGGCCGGATCGGCCCCCCGACTCTCCCCCGAGGCGTATTAAGGCTAAGAGCCGACGGACAACGTGACCTGCCTCGCCAGGCGGGGAAGCTGCGCGTGTGCTTCCCTCGTGCTCCGGTTTTCCCGTTCAACTGAACTCTCGCGTCCGACAAAAGCGGCTCGCTTGATTAATGGAATAAGAGAACGCCAGCGCGAGGAAACACTCGACTCCTTAGTGTGGGTGTACGCGGGGGAGCACCTGTCGAGCTTGAGCTTTCGCTCCGGAGACGGTCCAAGCCAAATCTGGACTTTTATGACGCGACCGATCGTCAA